>NC_142872.1:64867500-65052500 GCF_051225735.1 Oryctolagus cuniculus
GGAGTTACATCAGTGGATGAAAGATTCTCTCTCTAATAGATGATCTTAAAAAAAAAAGATAATGATAAAAGAAACTTTTCACAAACCCCTTCCCTGCTGCCTTCCTCCCTTCCTGAGGGTGGAGGCTCACCCCGATCCCTTGGCCCTCTGGCCCAGGGCAGTCCTAGGGTAACAGCTCCAGACTCCAGTTTTTCTTCCAAAGGCAGTACCTCATTAAAGGAACACCAGTTGCTCTCCCCACTTCCTGCCTGGGATGAGAATGTCGGTCTCGACCTTGAGCTGCTAGAATGATTGACTTGAACAAAGTTCTCTACATGCTAAGGATTTCAGACAAAAAGGTGGGGAAAACAGGTTCCTAGAGGCCTCCCTGGGATTCTCCTCCCTGAGCTAATAACCCTGTCCAAGTCTCGGCAGTGGAGCCTTCTGTCACCGCAGCCAAATGCAACCCAACTGCTCCCCGCAGCAGCTTCCGGCCTGTCCGGCTCTTCCTTCTTAGGTCATGTTCTCCTGGCTTGATTTTAGGGACCCACTCCTCCCTCATTCTCTATCTGGGGTTCACCCTCAGCTCCAGGGATGGGCATAACGCAGGCCTGGCCAATCAGAGTCCCAGGGCTTGGTTCAGGTGCTGTCTTTCAGTCTGTGGTGCTAATTAAGCTGGGGCGGTGTCACCCATGGGGACACTGTGGCACCATCTTTGCTGCCTTCCAGGAGAGGAAGTGAACGCAGATGAAAACAAGAGACAGAGTCCTCTGACACTGGTGTCCAGATTCAGCCAGGTCTGAAGCTGGCGCCCTGGGCTTTGCAGGGATTTGTCTGAGCCAGGAGGATTTTGGTCATTTGTTAAGAAGATTCTAGCTAATGTCAAGGGCGGCCACTTCTTAGGCCGTTAAGAAGCCAAAGGGCTCACAGAGGCTCAGGCTGCTCACCATTTTTTCCACACCAACAGGTGTGCTTTCCTTCCTAGCCCACCCCTGCCCGCCCACCAGCCCCACTCACGCCTGTAATCTTCTTCTTGCACTTGGCACAGCTGGGAGCATAGCGCACGTCGTAGCACGGCGGGCAGAAGATAGCACCCTTTTCCTCAAAGAAGCCGCCCTCTTCCAGGACCTTCCCACACTGGCTGCACACAAACTCCTCGGGGTGGTACGCATGGCCCAGCGCCACCAGGTAGCGGCCCCTGAGGGGGAGGGCAGGGCAGTGAGAGGCAGTGTGGGACGAGAACGCGCCCCACGGGCTTACTGGTCACCCACTGGAAGCACCAGGTAGCAAACCTCATTTTCCCCATTTCCCAACTAGGACAGCAAAGACAAGCACCGGAAGTGGCCTGCCCCAGGTCCCACGGCAAGGCGGGACGAAGCGTGAAGGGACCAGCTCTGTGGTTGCCCTGTGCTGACTGATGACAGAAGAGACCTGGGTGCGGCTGATGACCTGAGCCTAAGGAGACCACCCTGAGGAGCTGGTGCCCTGGGAGCGGAAAGCCCGGAGGGCCAAGCAATAACATGGGCAGACACCCCCGTGCCCACCCTGTCCGGCCTGCCTGCCCACCTTGGCCTGCTGGTCCCAACTAAACATGTGTTTGAAAGGCAAAGCGCTTTGCGGAGTCTCTGCCTACAAGCTGATGGGAGTCAAGAGCAGGCCAGGGCTGAGAAGAAGGAAGGTTCTAGAATCTGGTACACTGACTGGCCATGCGCTCTGAGGGCAGAGGTGAGCCGCCACTGAACGAGCAGGAAGGAGAGACAGGTGGCTGCCTCGCTGGCCCTTCTCTGCCAGGACAGCAGTGAGCTTTGGGACCACACTGGCACCTGCGGTCACGTCCCCAGATGCGGCTGGCTAGTGGCTGATGCCAGTGAGGTGTGTGTGTGGGATATGGACTGCGGGACTGAGAACCTGAGGAGCCAGGACAGGTCCCTCCCCCACTCCCCCTGGGAACTAGAATCTTATCTTGCTCCCGTGGCTGCTGAAGCCAGAAGAGTGGGCAGCTGGGCCAGGATCAGGCTTTGGGACAGGAAAGGTCAAGGCAGGAGAGGAACAGGGTCACCCACCGGATGACCTTGTGGCACTGGTGGCACACAGGAGTCTTGCCATTGCTGCCACCGCCCCCTCCGGTGCCCCCTCCAGCAGCAGCCTGCACGATGGAGGTGCGGTTCTGCAGAGGCGTGGGCGTGGCCGGTTGGCTGTGCCGGGTCAGCACCGTGCTTGTTTTGTCCGGGGCGTAGCGCTCAGCAAATGCAGGGTCCACGGCCCAGGGTGGGCGGCTGGTAGCGCTGGGGGTGGTAGGGCCTGCCAAGGCCAAGGAAAGTGGCTCCACAGAGGTGCCCGGGGACCCCTTAGGACAGGGGGTGAAGCCTGGGGCAGGTGAGAAGAGCCCACCACCCCCACAACCCCAGGGGCTACCCACCCTTCCCCAGGCCCAAGCCCATTCTCTCTCACCAGGCCAGGGTTCCTGGGGTGTAGTTGAGGCTGGGGCAGGGATTTCTGTCCTGGGCACCTGGCTGTAAGATCTGCCATTCAAAGCCCCGCCTAGCCAAAGCTCCTGTCACGGCCCCACCCCCACCCTGGGTCCTGCTGGCTCCACAGGAGATGCCTGGGTGCGTGAGAGCTACTGGGCTGGATCCAGGTCCCTCTGGGGCAGGGCTGGGAGGGGCAGCGTCTCCCAGCCAGGTTCCAGCCAGCTGGTCTGTGGTCCAGGGCGGGGAGGCAGAGCAGGGCTCCCACTTCCCTTCAGCCCCAAGAGCCAGCTCTGAACCGCCCCCCACCCCCCTGCCCCCGTGCCCACCAGCCCCACAAAGATGGAGGTCAGAGGCAGAGGAAGCAGGGCTGAGAGCGTTTATTTCCACACCCAGGGCAGTGCAGACCTGACAGACAGCAGGGCTGCAGGGCAAAGAGGGAAGGCAGTGCCAGACGGAGCCGGACCTGTGCTGGGCAGGCTGCCGGGGCCAGGCCAGCGGCAGGAGAGGGATGGGCGGGGTAGGCAAAGCTGGAGGCACCAAGGGGGCGCCCTGGGCAGGAGGGAGAGAGAGATGAGAGAGAGGCAGAGAGGGCAGCCGGCCAGAGAGGGCCAGGCTACGACTGCACGTTGAGCACGTGGGCAGAGCGCTGGTGGTGCCAGTCCCGGAGACGGGTGTAGCGTGGGCTCTGCAGCTCCAGGACATACTTTTCCCTGGGGGACAGAGAGAAAAGGAGAAGGAGTGGAAGGACAGGCGGCAGGCGGCAGCGAGGACAGAGGAAGGAGGGAGAAGGCAGCATCAAGTGGGTGTGTGGGGGGGCACCAGGAGCAGGTACAGCTTGGTGGCCGCAGCGGAAGGGGCGGGGCTGGTGCCTGTCCTTTTACCTCGACTTCTTCAGGTGTTCCTCATCCGGGTCTTGCACTGAGAGGGCAGAGGCAGGCAGTGACCGAGAGTAGCACAGGGTCACCCCCCCTCCGGCTTAGAGCCCTGGGCTGGGGCCACGAGAAAGCCGCCCTGCCCTAGACTGGCACTTACTGAACTCGGTGCCCGTGAGGTGGGCGAGGATGCGGAAGGAGCGCGACTGGCCTGTCCCCGGCCGAGGCCGCCAGTCTTCCGTGTCCTCCATCAGCCGCTGTTTGCTGGCGTCCGGGACCAGCGGCCGGAGCGGCTGTCTGTGGGGAGGGGGTGGCTCAGAACTTCATGTCGTGGGCGTGGTGGGGGCAGCCCCTCCCGGGGAGGGGGGGAGTTTCGGTGGGGGGAGAGTGGGGGAGGGGGAGGATGGGGGGAGTGGCTGTGGGGGGGGTGGGCGAAAGGGCAGGGGGCAGTCAGGGTGGGGAGGGGCTACCACCCAGAGTGCCGGAAGGAAGGAAGAGAGGGACAGGCAGAGGGGGCTCACTGACTTGTCAGGGGTCTGCACCTGTGAAGAAATAGACAGATGGACAGATAAAGGAACCAAGGGACAGACACAGGGGGAGAAGAAAGATGGGGAGGGGTCAGAACAGCCTGGGCAAGGCGGCATCGAGTGGGGCTCAGCTGGCCCAACACCACCCCAACCCCAGGCGGCCGGCGTGGGGGAGGGCACACTACCGCGTCCAGAGCCCCCCAGGAGGGCAGTGCCTGGGCAGGGGCAGCGGCCGCACCCTTGGGAGGGGCCCGGTGCCTGCAGCCCCGCCCCGGCCACCAGGGGTCGCTGCAGCACGGTTCCGGCCTGGCTGGAGCGCGCAGTGCAGGAGCGGCAGCGCGCAGCGGGCAGGTGTGCGGCCGCTGGCAGGCGTGGGTGGACGGGCGCGCAGGCGGGGCCGACGTACCCATTCTGCTGCGGGGCGCTGTCAGCGGGCGGGGGCGCCCCAAAGGGCCGGGCCGTCTTGTTGAGGGAGGCGCTGGGTGCAAAGGTGTACCGCGGGGGATCCGCGGCAGGGGCCAGGGCCTGGGCGGAGACAGAGCCGGGCAGGGCAGGGCAGGGCAAGGCGGGCGGGGATGGGGGACACGGGTGGGAGCGGGGCGCCCCTGGAGAAGACAGCACAGCTCCAGCCCCGTCCCCACATATCTGGCTGGTGGCCACCGAGAGGGGGGTCACTCGGGTTTCAAGGAGGTCCACTGGGAAGCGATGACGTCAGCCCCCATGGCTGGGGGAAGAACCCAGAGCAACGCGCGGGTGCAGCACAGGCAGGCGGACAGACAGGCACACATGCGTGGGGCCGGACCGTGCGGCAGCCCCGGGCCCAACTCCCCGTCCCCCAGCCCCTGCCCTCCCGGGTTCTGGTGTCTGCCCCCTGCTCCCACACAAGGACGGGGTGCCGAGGTTGCAACGGGGTGGACGGGTCAGCCCGGGCGACCCAGCCACCAGGGCCCTCCCCCCGCCACGCCCAGACGTCCCCAGGCCGCCGCCCACCTTCTGCGGTTTGCTCTGAGCCGGCTGGGCCCTGGAGGAGAAGGGAAAGCGGTGATGGCAGGCGGATGGGCGGCCCAGACGGCACCCGCTGCCGCCCGCTGGCCTGGCAGGCAACACCCGCACACCTGCTGAGGCCCAGGCTGAGGCGCTCCCCGCAAGCGCGGATCTTGTTCTGGGCTTCAATGTGCGTGAGGCCGCCTGCGTTCTCGCCGTCGATGCTCAGCACCCAGTCACCCACGGCCACGCCCGCCTGCGCTGCTTTGCCGCCGGGAGTGAGCTGTGGGGCGGGAGCAGGGGTCAGAGCCCGGAGACCCAGGCTGAGGCCGGCGGTCGTTGGCCGGACTGTCCTTGGTCGCAGGAAGCGAGAGCTGCGGGAGGCCCAGGGAGCTTCTCCAGCCTCCTGCTCACATGGCCTGCCCCTTGGGTCCAGAACCTGCTAGGACATCGGCAAACCACCTCAGGCCGAAACCAAGGCCTCTCGGCTACAGCCGCCCGCCCTCGTGCCACCGTGTCCCTGCCCCCTGACACCTCCCAACTCCCAGTCCTGGGGCCACCTGCGGGGACTGGGGCCCCGAGGGCCGGAGTGCCTGACCTGGGTTTCTTGGGCCATCAGTGGGCATTACCCCTAGGCCTCCACTGCCACTACAGCCCAGCCCTGTGGGCTCTGAGTTGGGAACTCCTGGTTCCTGTGGCAAACCAGGGGATGCCAGCAGGCTGGGAGGCCCGATCCCACCAGCACGAGCTGAAGCCTCCATGGAAATGGCCGGCCCCCCTGATGAAAGTCTCAGCTGTGGGGGAAGCACCTGGCCCCCACCTCAAGGGCAGGGGGGCACTAACAGTTTTAAGGAACTAGGGTGAGTATTTCCAATGCCACTGATAGACCTGACTCTGACAGACCCCACGGGGCCCTCCAAGCCCTGTAGCTCTACCCCACAACACAGCAAGGGTGGCTCTGGCTGCCCATGGGTCTGAGCCCACAGGGGGCCCTGAAAGCTCCTAGCTCCTGGGGTGGGGCTGTTCTAGAGAGAGGACAGAGACTGGGACGAGGAGGGGAGCTGGGCTTGCCGCTCAATTCCATGCTTGCGTGCGGTTAGAAGTGTGACAGCCCCGGGCAGTCCCTTCTTCACTGGCCAAGGACCAACCAGCAAGGATAGCAGCCTGCATTTAATGAGCACCTGGCATTGCCATAGATACTGAACTCTCCCACAAGCTTGGGGAGGAGTCTTCGATTATACAGTTTACACACGGGAAAACAGAGAGGTTAAGCAATTTGCCTCAAGTCACCCAGCTGATAAGAGGCAGAGACAGGAAGTGACCCTATCCCTAAGATTCTACCACTCTAGGCTATCTCTGCTGAATGGGGCGTACTGAGGGGTCAGTCCACCTGGAAGGACTCCCTCCTGGGCGGCTGGCTTTGGGACCCGGCTCCTGTATGTCCGTCCACCTTTGGTTCAGTCAGGTCTCTTACAGTGGGATGAGGAAGTGATGCCCTCGAGGGGAAGTGACTTACTCCCGGTCACCAGTGAGTCAGTAGAACCTGGCCCGGCCACTCCCTCCCCACACTGGGAGGTGCGGGTGAGCGTGTGGCGGGGGCCTTGGAGTAAGCCAGGATCAGCTGGCCCAGAGCAGGAATGAGGGTCAGGGACCACTTCCTTCCTGGGACTGGGAAGACAGGAAGTTTGAGGGGGTGGCGGGTGGTGAGTGGGAGTGGGGGGAGTGGAAGCAGAAGAGATGGGGAAGGCAGCTGGCAAAAAAAAAAAAAAAAAAAAGCAGGGAGCAGCTCAGGCCAGGGGCAGGGCAAGGCCAGAGAGACAAGGAGGAGAAAAGCCAGGGGGCTGGACACAGGAGAGGGGGGCGTGAGTCAGCCCAAGGGCTCCACTGGGCAGCCCAACCCCTCCCCCCACCAGTCTCAGACGTTACCTCATCTCCCAGGCCTGGGCCCACAGCCAGCCCTCGCCCCTCCCGCCTCCCTTCATTCTGGGGTCAGGAGAAGAGGAGGGGGCTGGCCCAACGCTGAAAAAGACCACTTCCATCCACCCACCACCAGGGCCTGGGTCCAACTCCAAGGCTGGGCTTAGCTGCTGGTCCCACCCCTGGGCTGGGGCGGCAGACAGGGGAGCCTGGGCCCACAGTGCCCCCCGCAGGCCACATCTGAAAGATCACTCTCATCAGCAAAGAGGTGAGGCGGAGACCAGTCCGACCAAGTCTCCCAGCCACATGGGGTGGCATTTTCCCAGGGAGGGGGATGCAGGGTAGGTTTCAGGGTGGAGTGTGTGTGTGTGTGTGTGTGTGTGTGTGTGTGTTAGGGACCTGCCTGCCCCAAAACTCTGCAGAAAGATACCGGGGGGCAGAACACTGCCTGCCCCGGCCACCAGGCCAAACCGCCACGAACAGACTCTGCCCTGGGCCTCTCTCAGACTGCCTGGTGCCTGGACAACACTCAGGCCCCTCAGGCTGGGCTTGCCCTGGGCTTCCTGCCAACAGCTGTCTGCCCACCAGGCGGCTGGGTGGGCCTCCCTGCACTGGCGGATGTAGGGGCAGGAAGTCCCCGCCCCCTCCTGACCCCCAGGCCAGAGAGAGAGAGAGAGAGAGGGACTGGCCCAAGTGCTGGCCTCACTGCTCTGGGCGGGTGGTTTCTTTTCTGGGTCCCAGGAGTCACAGCCTGGCCACCAGGGGAGGGGGCTCGGAGGTCCAGGCACAGGCCAGCCCTTTTCAGCTAGGTAGACTCCAGCCACTGTTGGCCATCCCAGCCTGGGGCTGCATTCTTGGGCTTATAAGGCAATCCCCCTGCCATGGGGAGGAGCCAGCCACCAGCTCCGCCCCACCAGGGCAGGCTCTCAGGAATTTGGGTCCCAGCCCTACAGCCTAGCCTCACCACACCTTCGCTCAGGGTCAAAGGCCACTACATCCTAAACCAGGACCAGTTGGATGGAGACACAGGTCCTCTCATTGACTTGGGGACCTGTAAAACCCGCAGGCTGTCCTTGCCCAGTTTCAAATCTCTGCTTTGCCGTGGACAAGCCCTCCACCATTCCAAGTTCCCTCCTTTGGACAAACAGGATGGCAGCTGCTATCCCCTAGGTGGCAGTGAGGCGGTGGTAAGATTCCACAGGGTGCTCTGCCTGGGGCCAGGCTCCCGAGCACTGTTCTCAAGTTTAGATCCTTGCTGAATTCATCAAGCTCCCTCCCACACCAATGGGCCTTCTCCCTTCTGCTCGGCCCCCAGAGGTGACCGCAGAGGCTCGGTGAAGTGGCATCAGGTACAGTGCACAGATATGGGAGTCTGGGGGCTCCACTCCCCTGTCTACCTAGGCAGGGGTCCTGGGAGTAGGCAGCCACCACTTTTCTGGACCTGGACAGACACCTCCTGGCCTGCTGACACCTGGGCCTCCTGCTTAGATTCCCCCTGGAGACCTGAGCAATCAAAGACAACCTTCCCACCCCACCGCCGCTATTCGGAGCCCCTCTCCCAACCAGGCTTACCCGGGAGATGGAGAGGGGCACATTGAAGTCCTTGCCCCCTTGCAGCCGGAAGCCCCACGGTGCTGGACCCTCTAGCAGTACTTTGAAGGAGTCCATGGTGTCGGCTCCTGAGAGGAGAAATGGGAAAGTGAGCGTCCCAGCTGCGGACGCTAGCCTTGAACAGGTGCCAAGCAGGCAAGACAGACACTGAGCGCACCCCAGGCCCGGGTGGGCACGTATCTGGCCAGGCTAGGCTGTGAGGCTGGCTGGCAGACCTCACTTCCAAAAAAAAAAAAAAAAACAGACAAGGGCAGCCCCCCGCCCAGGGCCTGGGAGGGTGAACCTTTCCCAGGCTTAAAGTTCTCGGTATCCACGGGTGGGACTAATTTGGCACGGCTTCCCCCCAAGCCAGCCTGGAGCCTCGGGCAGCGGGGTGAGTCAGGGGCCGGCTCTCGGCTCCCCCGCCCCCAGGTCCCGGCAGGCAGGCCGCGGCTGCAGCCTGCTCGGACTATATAAGGCGTGTAAGCTGATACTGCGCGGAGAGCAGTGGAGGGAGCCACGGGGGCTCCGCGCGAGGGGGAGGGGTACGGGCGCGAGGCGCCTGGAGCGCGTCCTGGCCATTCCAGGGCAGGTCGAGGCTTTTGGGAGCCGGGGCGGGACCCCTTGGGCGCTCTGAGCGGTTGGGGGCAGGAGTGGGACGAGTCTCCAGCGGAGAGCAGTGGGGACCCCAAAACGTGGCCAGGAAGGGGAGCTACGCTGGTGCCTCCCGCACAGGACTGTGCCCGCCCTGCCGTGACTCAGTTTCCCTCCAGCCCCCAGCCCAGGCACCATGCAGCGGCGCAGGCGCCAACCGGCCCCGCCACAAGCGGGCTTCGCCGCAGGAAGGCGGGGGCGGGGGCGGAGGCAGGGGCCGAACCCGCAGGAGCAGGCCCAGCGCCGGCCAAGACCCCCAGTGCGCTCCGTAGTCTTCAGAAGGCCCCCGGCCCCCGCCTGGTTCGGACCAAGAGCCCCGCGCGTCCGCCGGTACCTGCTCTGCCCCGCCGGGGCGCTGCTCCGCGGCGGGCTCCTAGGAGCCGCGCTGGAATCGGATCGGCAGACCGCGTTCTGGCCCCGCCCCCGCGGACACCGCCCGCTTTGAGCCTGTGGAAGGGGGCGGAGTGGGAGACCACGCCCTCCGCGTGTCCACACCCACAGGCGGTCGCTCTGCCGGGGGAGAGCCCCACCCAAGCTTTCCGCCTTGTCCAATCACGAAGCCCCGTCTGGCTCTGAGCACACGGCGCTGCCCGCCCCTTCTCCTTGAGCGGGGCAGGGCCTGGGCGGGGCCTGGCTGCGGGACGCCGCGTCGGGAGGACTTTGCTCCGCCCACGCCTCGCCCCGCCCCCTGCGCCTCCCGCCAGCAGGGGAGAGAGACCTTCGAAGCCAGGCCCCACTGGACGTTAGCCGTGTCCTCGGGAAAATGGGGCGCTAGTGCTCCCCAATTGGGGTTGCCAGAGGGTCGGTATGGGGGCGTCGGGGTGAGGAAGGATGAGAGGGACGAGGAGTGACCGTGCAGCTGCATTTGCCGTGGACAACCTGAGTGGACGAAGCTGGAGGGCGTCCTCGGCTCGGCCTCGCGCCGGTCTCCGGAGCTCGGAGCCCGGCCCCACGCGCAGCGCATGCACCGTGGTGAGCGCCCGGCGCCCACGCTCCTCCGCTTTACAGACATTCTCTCCTGAACCCACGCCCCTCCGCGGCCCCCAGTCCTAGAGGGGCACGCACTGGTCGCTGCGGCCCCGGTTGTTCCTGGTGACCTGTAGCAGTCTCCTAATGGGCCCCTGCTTTCACCCTGGTCCCCTCCGGGGCCTTCTCCAAGGACCAGCTCAACTGATACTGTTAAAGGGAACTCACACTCAGCTTTTAGCATTCCAGTAGGCTCAAAACTAAGCCTTAAGACTCATGTAACTTGGGGGCCACGCTGTGGCATAGCAGATAAAGCCGATATGGGCGCTGGTTCCAGACCTGGCTGCTCCACTTCCGATCCAGCTCTCTGCTATGGCCTGGGAAAGCAGTAGACAATAGCCCAAGTCCTTGGGCCCCTGCACCCACATGGGAGACCCAGAAGAAGCTCCTGGCTCCTGGCTCCTGGCTTCGGGTCGGCCCAGCTCTGGCCGTTGCAGTCATCTGGGGAGTGGACCAGCAGATGGAAGACCTCTCTCTCTCTCTTTCTCTCTGCCTCTCCTTCTCTCTGTGTGTAACTCTGACTTTCAAATAAATAAAGAAGACTCATATAACCGTAGTAAACAGGGCCCATTGCTCGCTCACTCTGCTCTAGCCAGGTGGCCTCCTCACTGTTCCTCCATGTGCCAAGGATGTTCTGGCCTCAGGGCCTTTACACGGATCATTCTGGCTGCTTTCAGTTTGCTCAAGTCTCCGCTGAGATGCTGCCTGCTCTAAGGGGTCTTCCCTGGTCACCATCTGTAACAGCAATTCACAGTACACACTGGTCCTTTTACCCTGCTTTTAAAGTTTTTATTCCATTTGCTGGTTCACCCCCAAAATGTCCAAAACAGCTAGTGCTGGGTCAGGTTGAAGCCGGAAGCCCGGAATTCCATCCAGGTCTCCCGCATAGGTGACAGGGACCCAAGGACTTTAACCATCAACTGCTGCCTCCCAGAATGTGCATTAACAGGGAGCTGAATCAGAAGAGTAGATGGAGCCAAACCAGGCACCCTGATGAGGGGCGTGGGGTGCCCCAAGAGGGGGGACTTAGCCTCTGTGCCCAACACCCGCCCCTCTTATCCCCTTGCACTTTCCACCCTCTGATGTTAAACATTTGTGTCTTTCAAAAAAAAAACAGATTATTTGAAAGGCAGAGTTACAGAGAGGCAGGGGCAGAGGTCTTCCATCCACTGGTTCACTCCCCAAATGGCCGCAACAGCCAGAGCTGGGCCAGTCCAAAACCAGGAGCCTCTTCGGAGTCTCCCATATGGGTGCAGAGGCCCAAGGACTTGGGCCATCTTCTACCTACTATCCCAGACCATAGCAGAGAGCTGGCTCAGAAGTGGAGCAGCTGGGATTCAAACCGGCACCCATATGGGATGCCGGCACTGCAGGCGGCAGCTTTACCCACTGTGCCATGTTTGTTTCTTAGTTGTTGCCTGTTCCCATCAGAATGTCAGTCCCCGGTGTCGCTCCCCCTCTTCGTGGAGGAACGACACTAAGCCCTGCCTAGGCTTCATATCCGAGTCACGGCACCATTATGTCGCTCCCCCTCTTCGTGGAGGAGCAACACAGGACCCTGCGCTGTTCTTTCGTCTGCTCGGCCCTCCCCGGGTTTGCTGCTGGTTCTTCCCGGGTTGGCTACTATCCCTTCCACCTCCGTGGAAGGGCAGTTCCCCCTGGCCACATTCCCCACTTCCGCAGGGGAGCGGCACACCGCCGGCCGGTTCTCTCGGGGGCTGCACGGGTTCCCTTAGATGTTCCCCATAGATGTTCCCCGTGCATGCCGTCTCTCTCCTCCTTTATAGTCCTCCTCCGCCAATCCCAACTCGGCTGCCCACACGCCGAGTACGCTGCTCTCCTCCAATCAGGAGCAAGTCCTACAATTTATTAGTTGAACTGGAGGCAGCTGTGCAGAAGCTGTTTACTTCTCTCCCAGCGCCATATTGTGGGAGAGCAGATGCATAGAATAAGTCTTAATTCGAGTAACCTAGTCTAGTCCGGATTGCTCCCCACACCCGGAGACCAGGACTCTGTGTCTTGTCCCGCATGTCGCTGTGTACCTGCATGCAGTGTGAATGAGCAGATGAAGAACAGATTGAGAAAGGGAAGCAGGTGGCTGGCGCCGCGGCTCACTAGGCTAATCCTCCACCTGCGGCGCCGGCACATCGGGTTCTAGTCCCGGTTGCCCCTCTTCCCGGCCAGCTCTCTGCTGTGGCCCAGGAGTGCAGTGGAGGATGGCCCAAGTGCTTGGGCCCTGCACCCGCATGGGAGACCAGGAGAAAGCACCTGGCTCCTGGCTTCGGATCAGCGTTGTGCGGCGGCTGCGGCGGCCATTAGAGGGTGAACCAACGGCAAAAGGAAGTCCTTTCTCTCGGTCTCTCGCTGTCCACTCTGCCTGTCAAAAAAAAAAAAAGGGGGGGGGGAAGCAGCAAACGGGCAAAGTCGTGGTAGCCTGGGGGTCCTCACAGGGCTGGGTGGAGCGGGAGCCTTGAGACACACACAGCTCAGGGGAGGGAACAGGGCCTGGGCTAGGACACAGCGCTCCCTGGTGGCTTGGACTCCTGCCGCTCCAGGCAAGGCCTCTAGGGTCCTGGAGGTTTCCAAGGATTTTCTTGTGCACAGCAGGCTGGTTGGACCACCGCAGAATTCATTAGGACACAAAGACACCTGGGCTCATAAAAAAGTAAAGGACGCCAGAGTCCAGGTTCCAGTTTGGGTCATGAGCCTGAGTCGCTGGGTCAGAGTGAGCACTGGGCTCAGACCTGCCGCCAGGCATGATGGAGGTCCCTGCTGCAGCCACCCTGACCAGGAGCTCTTAGCCTTAACTTACTGTGAGATTTTACCCGTCAGGAAGGATTTGCATGCATGAGGCAGAAAGCTGCCTCCCCGTGGACATTATTCCGCAGCACAGAGAGGGAGTATTGCAGGAAGCCCCCACCCCCACCTCACACATTACAGCTGGAGATGCCTTTTAGATGTCCGGGTGTCCAGTATACCGTTGCACTCTGGGGAGAGGCCCGTGCTGAAGCTAGGCCTTTGGGAGCCGTCAGCATTAAGATGATCTGTGAAGCCTGAAGACCGTGGCTTTCAATTTTGGGTGCACTCACCCGCATTTTGATTTTTGAGAAATCAAAATCTAAGCGCTGATGCGCAGGCTCCTCCTACCCAGCTGATGTACTGAGAGTCCCTGGGTGTGGGCGCAGGCATGAGCCTTCTACAACCATTTCCAGGGCAGGCATTTAGCCCAGCACTTAAGATGCTGTCGTCCTGGGGAACAAGGCAATCAGAGGACCGGAAAGGGGAGGCAGCTGGGGGGCGGCACGTGAGGCCAGGGAAGGCTCGTCCCACCTGTGTGCGGGTGGGGAAGGGGCCGGGAGAGGGAGGTGAGAGGAGCTGGGATCAGAGCGTGCAGGGGGACGGGCAGGGGGCGGACGTCCAGGTGTGGTGGGAGGCCATCACGGACAGGTAGAGAGGGCGAGGGTGGAGAGGAGAAAACGCAGAAGTCTCTGGGTGGAGAGAAGCTGCCAGCCGGAGCCAAGGGTCCCTGGGAAGCACGGAGGGCCAGCCCGTGTGGGAGGGGGCGTGGCCATCCCGCTCACACGCTCTCCCCCGCCCCCCGCCCCCCCCCCCGCACCCGGGGGCTGTGCGCCGAGGCCAGCACGCAGGCGCGGAGGAGACCGGGCTCTGCCCGCAAGGCAAGTCCACGTAAGGACAGCGCACGAGGGGTGGAGCCCAGGAGCCAAGCGGGACAAGGGTGGACCCATGCAAGGGGCCTCCCGGGAAAGCAGCGAGGGGCACTGCAGGTGATGGGGGCGGAGAGGACGCAGCGGGAGGAGTCGTGAAGATGGCCGTCCCAGCAGTGAAGGTGCCGTTTGGGGAGAGCTATTAGCGGGCTACACCGTTGGCACAGGTGGGCGTGCAGTAAGACTCCCTAAAGGAACAGACCTAATATGTAATTTACACTTGAGGAAGCTGAGCCCTGAGGGTCCCCCCAAAGTCTGTGAGTTGAATTGCAGCAAGGAACAAGTGTTTTGGGTGTCATAACTTTTTTTTTTTTTTAAGATTTATTTATTTGAAAGTCAGAGTCACATAGAGAGAGAAGGAGAGGCAGAGAGAGAGAGAAAGAGAGGTCTTCCATCCGCTGGTTTACTCCCCAGTTGGCCACAACAGCCAGAGCTGTGCTGATCCGAGGCCAGGAGCCAGGAGCTCCCGTACGGGTGCAGGGGCCCAAGGACTTGGGCTATTGTCTACTGCTTTCCCAGGCCATAGCAGAGAGCTGGATTGGAAGTGCAGCAGCGGAGACTCGAACCGGCAGCCACATGGGATGCCGGCACTGCAGGCCCTGGCTTACTCTCCAAATGCCCACAGCAGCCATGTCTGGGCCAGGCCAAAGACAAGAACCAGGAACTCCATCTGAGTCTCCCAGGTGGGTGGCAGGGACCCAAGCCCTTGGGCCATCCTCTGCTCTTTCCCAGGCTGTTAGCAGAGAGGTGGGTGAGAGCAGGGCCACTGGGACTCTGCTGTGACAAGGGATGCCGTGGTCCCCAGCAGGGGCTTAACCCGCCCTGCGTGTCCTGATTTAAGCTTTTTCCAACTTCTCCCCAGTTTGGGCTTCCTGATCGCCCGTTTCATGCCCACAAATTCAGCCTCCCCATAGCTGCTTCCTGAGTCTATCCATGCTCCTCACCCAAGGATGAGACCTAGTAGGCTGCAGGGCTAGGCGCAGACCCTCCTGTCTGCCTCTCTCCCCTCTGCCCCAGAGCACCTCTGTGTCCAGTCCTCATTGGCTCTGGCCCATGCATGCCATCCTCAGCCTGGACAGCCTGCTCATTGCCAACCCTGCCCACCCCCTGCTGAGGGCCCCACCTGGCTGTCCTGTCATTCCTGCCACATGGGGCCCTGTCTGCACCCTGCCCGGCTGCTCGGGTACATCTGAGCCATTGGCAGCAGAGGTCAGGCCCAGCTCACCTTGTCCCCAGGGCGCTACCAGCGTTTGCCACAGTGAACAAGAGGGTCTGTGTGCCCGTGGCAACCCATGAAAGGCAACCAGGAAGCTGAAGTGAGGGTGGCTGGACTGCAGGCTACGAGGCGGAAGCCAGGGGAGCCGGCCCCAGCGAGCTTCATCAGAGACTGTGTTCACTGAATGAGGGGCAGGAAGGGCAGGGGTGAGTCGCTTCCCAGGTGCCCCTGCCTGGTCCCTGCAGGCAGGCCAGAGTGACTGTGGGGGTGTGTCCGCTCAGGGCCGGTCACAGGGGGCAGGGCCCTTCCTCCGCTCCCGACTCAGCAGCATCACTAACTTGGCCTTGAAGCCCGCCTGAGCCCCAGGGCGGCCGGGGCCCCCGGCCTCGTCCAGTTCCAGCTCCAGCAGCCGGCGGTACTGGGTCTCCAGACTCACGTCCGGGGCCGGGCTGGGCCAGCTCAGGTCTTCGCTGTTGTGGTAGATGGAGCTGGCTGAGGGGCTGCAGCCACCACTGCCCTCCAGGGACTTGGGGCCTGCATCGGGCAGCCCAGGGCTGGCGTCCAGCAAGCAAATGTTCTCGTAGAGGTGCTCCGTGGTATCCGAGGGCCCGCTGGCCCGCTTGCACACGGAGGCATACAGCCTGGAGGCCGGCTCATCGGGCTCAGGGCCCAGCAGCAGTGGGAGGCTCTGGGGCCCGGGGTCGGCCCTGTGTGCCCTCCTGGAGGTGGGCGGCCTGGGCCCTGGCAGGACCTCCTGGAGCTCTCCTGGGGCATCCAGGGAGGGCAAGGAGGTGGCCCGCGGCAGGGGGCAGGGCCGGGGCCCAGCCAACTCAGGTAGCCTCTCCCGCTGGCGGGCGATGGCAGCAGCCACAGCCTTACCCAGGTCAGGAGCGCGAGGGCTGGTGAAGGCGAAAAGTCCCTCCCCGGAGTCACAGCGGCGCCCGGCCTCGAAGGAGAACACATCCTGGGTGCAGGCGACAAGAGCAGGGGGTCAGCGGCCGGGCACTGGCCACCCCTTACCCTTGGCTGCAGGTTCCCACGGCAGGGGGTGGGGAGGGTGGCCACCCCCTGCCCCGTCTCCCGTGCCCACAACTCACCTTGTCAGAGCCAAACTTGCGCAGGAAGTGGTAGGGCCAGCTGTAGAGGGCCTGGGCACCGGAAGAGCCCTTTAGCTGGATGGCGTCTTGGCCCAGCACCAGGACGTAGGGGCCCTGTAGCTGGCAGCGCATGGCAGCCTCGCCTCTCTGCACCACCACTGGGAACTCATCCACTGCAGGCAGGCGGCCAGGGCACCCTGTCAGTCCTCCAGAGCACCAGCCCTGCACGTGCCAGGGCTCACGCCGCCCTGGCCTCCCCTGCCTTGGCTTACCTTCTTGCCAGGAGGAGTAGATGGAGTTTTCCTCCATGGGGATATTGCCTCTCTTAGGTGACGCAAGCTCCCCTGGTCCCGAGGAAGGCTCCGCTGTGCCCTGGGGGACCATGTAGGTCAGAGGTCAGCATCCACCCCCGCTCCTCCCCTGTGCTTCCAAGGTCAGTATCCTGACAAGCAAGGGCATCCAAGGACCTAGGTGCCATCCCAGTGCTGCCCCCCATATGCTGGGTGACCCCAGGCACCCTCTGAGCTGTTTCCATGGGGCTCCCCCTTGAGGGTGGTGAGCTGGGCTAAAGAGCTACATCCAGTGGGTGAGAGGTGCAGGCGCTTAGCTAGGGACTGGGCCAGCCCTTGGGGCCCTGATGTCTTGGTGCATCCAAGGGGCAGAAGTTTGGGGCCAGCGCTGTGGTGCAGCAAGTTAACGCCCTGGCCTGAAGCGCCGGCATCCTCTACGGGTGCCGGTTCAAGATCTGGCTGCTCCACTTCCGATCTAGCTCTCTGCTATGGCCTGGGAAAGCAGTAGAAGATGGCCCAAATCCTTGGGCCCCTGCACCCATGTGGGAGACCTGGAGGGAGCTCCTGGCTCCTGGCTTCGGATCGGTGCAGCTCCGGCCATTGCGGCCATCTGGGGAGTGAACCAGCTGATGGAAGACCTCTCTCTCTCTCTCTCTGTGTAACTCTGACTTTCAAATAAATAAATAAATCTTTAAAAAGGGGGGGGGTCATAAGTTTAGATGTGGAACGTGGGTGGGAGCTGGCCAGGGAGCAAGGCTCCCACACTGTCCACAGGCCGCCCTTAACCTTGAATGCCCTAGGCCTTGAGCGTGTCCTTCCAACTGTTTCTCACTCCCAGCACCTCCACCATGACCACTTTGGCCCAAAGAGCATGGCCAGGGTCAAGGGCAACAGCTTCCTCATAGGTCTCCTTGTTTCTGTTCATTTTCTTAAAAAATAAATAAATAAATAAAATATACAAAACCTTGGGCTGGCCTTGTGGGCGAGCTGCTGCCTGCAATGCTGGCATCCTAATCAGAGCACCAATTCTGGTCCTGGCTGCCCCACTTTGGATCCAGCTCCCTGCTAACGTGCCTGGGAAGGCAGCAGGAAAATGGGCCCAAGTGCTTGGGTTCCTGTCTTCCACGTAGGAGTTCTAGGCTCCTGGCTTTGGCCTGGCCCAGCTCTGACCGTTTTGGCCATTTAGGGAGTGAACCAGTAGATGAAAAGTTTCTCTGTCTCTCCCTCTCTATAACTGACTTTCAAAATAAATCAATCTTACAAAAAAAAAAAAAATAAAATAAAGAAAGAAACCAAACCACACGGGTTTACCATGATAACTAGCGTGTATAATCCAGTGGTTTTCAGTAGTCATGCAGTTGCATCGTCATCCTCCAGTTGCAGTACGTCTTCATCACCCAGTGGGAACCCTGGGCCCATCCACTCCCCCCTGCTGGCAGCCATGGCTCTGTGTTCTGCCCCTACGGTCTGTAAGCTATGCTCCACGTGGACGGGTGTGTGTCCAGGGCTGATCCGTGCTGTAGCACATGTCCTGACCACCTTCCTTCCCATGCTCACACAATATCCACCCCCTTGTGTGCACAGACCCTTGTGTTTGGCAGCTGACAGCCACTTGGGGGTTGTGGGCCTGCTGCTGTGAGCATTCATGCGGGAGCCTTGTGGGAACACCTCGGGTCTGCACCTGGGGCTGGGATGGCTGAGTCTTCTGGTCTCTCTACATTTAGCTTTCTGGGGAACCACCACGGGCCCTATATTCTTTTACAACGCTCATAGTCTGGCTTACACTCTCCCAGGCTTCTTTCACGTGGAATAAAATCCCAAGCTGCACCTGGCCACATGTGGGGTCTTCATTGGCTCCCACCAGTCTCTGCCTGGCCCCTCCCACTCTCCTCCCCAGTCCTCACCCTCTCACCACACCAGCCTGCTTTCTTGGCCCTTGAACACATTATTTTCTCCCCTGCCTCAGGGCCTTTGCTCATGCTGTTTTCTTACGCACAGACCTTCGCCTGGTGACTGGTCAGTAAGCACTCAGGTCCACCGTCCCCTCCTCCAGGGGGCCTGCCTGGCATTCCCCTGGCAACTCCAACGCCACCTTACACTTCTTTATCTTCCAGCTGAGGGTCGCTGTACAGCTTCCGGGCTGCTTCCCAACCTTGCTGTTCACGTGTTTGCTGAGTGACAGGCTATGTGGGATGAGGTGGCCCCAGCCAGCGCCCCCGCCCCCGCCCCCGGAGCACGCGTCCACCTGCCCACACTCACCGGGAAGGCCAGCTGGCAGATGGGGGCCATCCACGCCTGGCGGTGCTGCGCTGCCAGCAGGTGGCTTCGCTCGGTGGTGGTGAGCAGGAAGGCCCCAGTATCCCGGGGGCAGCTCTCGCCATCGGCGGGCAGCACGGACACACAGTCAGCCAGGCGGATGACCCGGCGCTCCCCTCGCCGGCTGGGTCCTGTGGCCCTGTCGCATGTCAGCCCCAGACCCCCGTCCCGGACCTCCCAGCTCTCCAGTCGAGCCACGCCTGACGAGCTGCCCGCGTACAGCAGGGCCCATACCTTTCGCCAGGACTTCTGTGGGAGAGGCGTGGAGAGAGGCTCAGCTCAGCAAACGTTCCTGGCTACCCAGGCTGCCTCTGCCTCCCCTGGGAGCACCAGGAAGGAGGCCTTGCAAGGACTAGGCTGAGTAGGGCTCTCCTCCTCCTCCCCTCCGCCCCCTGTTATGACCTCCATAAGTATCTGGGTGCACGCATGTCCCTCAAATGCCTATCCCCCTGCCATGGATTCTCAGGGCAGGCCACCTGACCCTGCCCTGGTGTCAGTTTCTCCCTACCTCAACCAAAGCAAGGACACCTGGGCCATGGGCTGGGGTTGAGGGGAGGCCCCAGCTTCAGGATGGAAACATGCAAATAGCCTCGAGCAAAGGAAGCAACCGTTTATCTGCTTGGGCAGCAGCCCGGGTGCAGGGCCTGCTGTAAGGAGGGGGGCCCCTTCTGCAGGTGGGACTCCACCTCGAGGGTCTCCCCCAGCTCAGCCCCCGGCCCTCCAGGGACCCTAGGGCCCCTACCAGGTGGCTCAGGTGGCCACGAGGCTTTGCCTCTGTGCAGGAGTTTGGTTCTAGACCCTTCCCCACGCATGGCTCCCCCATCCCTAAGAGAGGCAGCACTCTCAGGCCAAGACCCCGGTTCCATCCACTCCCCCACCCGGCCTCCCTCCCAGAGCTCTGGTGCGGGGCTGGGGCACAGGCTGAGGTCTCCGGCTCCACTGGTCCCGGGCGGCCGCCTGGCGGCCAGGGTCGCACCTTGCCAAACTTGACGTGCTGCAGGTACAGGAGGCCGTCTTTCACCGGGGTCTCTGGCGACTCCATGGCCACAGCCGGACCACGGGCTGCTCCCAAGACCCGAGGAGACTGGTGACAGGCGACAGGCTGGACAGGAACTCTTCACACTTCCCCTTCTGGCCACTTCCCCTCCCTCTGTCCAGAGAAGCAGCTGCAGACCGGGGGGGAGGGGAGTCCAGCCTTCGGTTAAGGGCTGAGGGGCCGCACGCGTTTCTCCCTGGGCGTCCTGGCTGACCCAAGGTGCCTCCATCTGCCTGGCAAAGGAGCCTCAGATCACCTTCAGGCAGTGACCCCTGTGCCGCACCTGGGTCAGCTCCATGTGAGCGTCTGACCACAGGCTGGTGCTGGTGCTGGTGCCCCTGAGTCATCAGCTCTGACCCTCCCCCAGCTAGGGCACAGCCCTACCCTCACCCCAAGGCTCTTGCTACAAATACTGGGTCCTGCTCTGCTTCTCTGAAGTACACAGTGCAGCCTAGCCCCTGGCTCCTCACAGCCCTGCCCACAGCCAGCCCCGGCAGCTCCCCATGGCTCTGCTCTGTGACCTGGGCCTGCCTGCCTCCAGCAGCCCCAACTCACCCTGACCTCCCTCCTTCGGCCTAGCTCTTGGCCAGCCAAGTGTCCCACCTCCACCTCCCTCAGCTGCACCCCCCCACCAGCCAGCTCCCCCAGGGCATCATCGCTCACCCTGCCGCTTCTTCCTGGAGGCCTTCCCTGATCACTCCCTGCTGTCTTGACAGCACACAAAGGATGTCATAGTATCCACCCGGCACTTCAGGCACCCAGACCTGAGCGGCTCCAGCCACATGGGCGTGCGTGGTAGTCCCCAGTGGCCCCCAGAAGCGGTCACGTGAACTTTTTAAGTGTGGCTTCCTGCCCAGGGTGCCTTTTTTTTTTTTTCCATCTTGCTTTCTTGGTGGCCAATATTGGGTCTGTGTGGCTGTCACCAAGGGGAAAGAATGTTGTAACCAGGCTGAGGAACGCCATCCTGGGGTCGTGTACTCAGCCAGGACACAGTTTCGAAGGTCCTGGCCACCTGGCTGTGTGCCCACAGGAGCCCGGGCAGTACTGAGCTCCGCCAGCCCGACTCCAGGCCCTTCACACCCTCGTGGCCGTTTCAGCCATGAGGAAGCCAAGGCTCGGGGAAATTAAGTAACTTGCCCGAGGCCACACACCAAGTGACAAACAGGGCTTGAGCAACAGCTGTCCTGCTGGGATCAGCATGCGGCCTTGCGAACAGAAAACCTGGCACTAGGGAACCGGGTGAAACCCAGCCCGGCTGGCGCCGCTTGTCTGCTCTCCTCTCGCCAAAGTCCTGGCTCTCCGGCCAGCGGCCTTGCGATGCTCACGCTTCTGTGAGTCTCCCCCGCTCAGCTGAGCGCAGCCCAAGCAGTCCTCTGCCTGGCTCGCCTGGGTGCCGAGGCCAACAGAGCACTGGGCACGGGGCAGCGCCGGGGCACTTTTTTGGTCTGAAAGCATTCCTGGGCCATCAGATGCCTCCTTGGCAAATGGAGCTGAGGGTTTCCAAATGGGTAGCTTCCCGGGGGGGGGGGGGGGGGGGTGAAGCCCTGGGAGCAACTTACAGGAAGAGTGAGGCTGATGGGGGTCGGGGGTGATTGACAAACTGCCAGGGAGACCACGGAACCCAGCCATTGCCCTGCGGCCTACCAATGTGGCCTGGCCCTGAGACACCCTGAGCCCCCAGCGGGGAGTCTGCCTGAGGCCTTTCAAGGGGCTCACACCTCGCCTGAGGGCTTCTGGGAGTCGGAGGATGAGACCTGCGCAAGGCCCAAGGTCCTACACCAGGTGAAACACAGAAACAGGCTGGGGAAGAAATGACAACTTGCGCTTTAATGGCGGCTGGGGTGAAGAGGAACAAAAATAGTAACTCTGGGGGCACAGGGAGCGGCCCAGGCCCGCCGGGCTGATGCTGGCTTCTTGTTTGGGGGCTGGAGCCCGGGGCCCCGAGGCCTCTCGCAGAGAAGGTGGGCACGCAGTCGGCTCAGAAGTCCATGGAGCTGTGGGCCAGGTAGTCCTTGCGGCCGATGTTGCTGACCTGCTTGGTCTGCATGGCCTCGAGCTTGGGGCAGTCGGTGATCCGATGGCCGAGGCCCCCGCAGAAGGCACAGCCGCGCTCCCCTGAGGGTGCAGGGGAAGGTCAGTGGGGTCCCGGCCCTCGGGGCCCCCTGCCGGCTGTTTCTGGGTTCCCTGCCAGTCACCTCCGATGTCCAGCATGGACTCGTCTCCGCAGTGCAGCACCTGCAGGACGGGCGGCACCTTCTGCTTGGCCTCCAGCAGCAGGGCTTTGAGGTCCATCAGCACTGACTCATCTGCGGGCGCGAGGGGAAATCCTCAGGCCCCACTCTGGGCCCCGCGGCCAGAACCTGAGTGGCCACAGGGAGAGGGCCCGGGGCAGGGCTGAGGCGGCTCTGGAGACAGACTCACCACAGGCCTTGTTGATGAAGGTGGTGGCGATACCTGTGTTTCCTGAACGCCCAGTGCGGCCAATCCGGTGCACTGTGGAGAGAAATGGCGTCTCTGGCCCACTGCCCTGAGCCCAGGGCCTGGCCTCTCCCCTGCCAGGGCTGCCCCCAGCCCCCGGTCCCCACCGTAGTTTTCAATCTCCTCAGGCATGTCGTAATTGATGACGTGCTGGATGGCGGGGAAGTCCAAGCCCTTGGAGGCCACATCTGTGGCCACGAGGACGTCCTTCTTGCCCTCCCGGAAGGCCTCAATGGCCTTGGTGCGCTCCTCCTGGTCTGGGGGGTGGGTTGGAGCTGTCAGAGCCACGGGAGGAATCTGGGGCATAGCAGCGAGTTGGCTGGCCAGGCAGGGCAGGGGATTAGGTGAGGGTCTGTGCCCATGCATGTGCCACCCTGACCTTTGCCCCCGTGGATGGCCACAGCCTCGACCCCTTTGAGCAGCAGGTACTCGTGGATGGCGTCCACGTCGGCCTTCTTCTCTGCGAAGATGAGCACCTGTCCAGGAAGGCCACTCCCGTCAAGGGCTGACCCTGCCCAGTTGCTGTCCCTACTGCCCTTGCTCCCGCGTCCTGGGGCGGGCCCCAGCCTGCCCTGGGCACTCACAGGCGGGGGCGTCTTCTGCAGGCACTCGAGCAGGTACACCATCTTGGCCTCTTCCTTCACGTATTCCACCTCCTGCCACCACAGGGTCAGCTGATCCTGGGCTGGGCTCTTGACCGTGGCCCTGCCACACCCTGGCCCCCAAAGGCCAGGAGCTCCCAGTGGAAACCCTCAGTGCCACCAGGCATACTCCCAGCTGGGGCTGCGGGTGGGGGTGGGGGCCCTACCCACCTGGATGACGTCCAGGCTGGCGGCCCCTGCACGGCCCACGTTGATGGTGACTGGCTTCACCAGTGCGCTTTTGGCAAAGTTCTGGATCTTCTTGGGCATGGTGGCACTGAAGAGCAGCGTCTGTCGCTGGCCCTGAGGAGGGGGTGGGGGGGGTGTGGGCTCTGGGGAAGCAGAGGCGGAGTGGGGGCGGGGCAGGGCTCAGCGTGTGTGCGGACAGCAGGGGACAGGGGCGCCCTTGCCCAGCAGGGACAGGCACCTTGAAGTAGGAGAAGATGGTGCGGATGTCCCCCTCAAAGCCCATGTCAATCATGCGGTCGGCTTCGTCTAGGGCCAGGTAGCGGCAGATGTCCAGGCTCACCATCTTTTTCTGCAGTAGATCCATGAGGCGCCCGGGTGTGGCCACCATCATGTGCACGCCACTGGGGACCAGGGAGAGAACCGAGTGCAGGTGTCCGTCACCCACCAAGAGGCCACATTCGCCTCTGGCCTGTCCTACGCCCCCTTCCCGCATCTCCTGGCCTATCCCTTGTCGAGCTGCCGTGCTGCCCTATGGACACACGTCTGGTGAAGAAAGGGCTGCAGCCTCTAGCTACCGCCTGGCAAATACCTCCTCCTCCCCTCTCCTGGAAACCCCTCTGCCCTGCAGGCTGTCCCGAATCCCTCTCTGGCCGCCCTCAAGGGGCTCACGTTCCAGGTCACACTTCCTTCCATCTGTGCCTGCGTCTTCCTTGGGCACGTCCGGCCTGCCTGTGGCCTCCGCGCCTGGTCCGGAGCAGGTGGCGACGTCTCATTTGTGTGGGAAGGGATCCAGCCCTGCTAGCAGTGCCTCGGCTCCCCTGACTGGCCCCACGGAATGACCCCGACTTCTCTGGATGCGCTGCCCCCTTCAAAATTCAAAGATGACTTTTCCTGCAGGGTCTTCACTGGTTTCCTGCTCTCACGTGGCAGGATGGGCCCCTCCATCCACTGCACTCCCACAGTGATGGCTACATCGCTCTGTCCCAACCAACCACCCCATGAGACTGGGTGTCCTCAGGGCCTGGGTCCTCACTGCCGGATGGTCTCCATCTGCTCCTTGACGGACATGCCCCCGATGCAGAGGGCACAGCGTAGCAGAGGCGAGCTGTCCTCTTGCAGCAGGCGGCAGTAATACTCCAGAATGCCGTGGGTCTGCCGGGCCAGCTCCCGCTGTGGGCATGACGGCAAAGGTTGGCGCCGGGAGGTGGCTCTGGTCTCGGCCCCGCCCCCCAGCCCCGCCTAGCTCACAGAGGGGCAGATGATGAGTCCATAGGGCCCCTCGCGCTTGGAGAAGGGTAACCTCTTCTCTTGCTCCAGGCAGAACATGATGACGGGCAAGGTGAAGACCAGCGTCTTGCCTGAACCCGTGAAGGCGATGCCTATCATGTCACGGCCGGAGAGGCTGTGGGAGAGGACAGTGCCTGGGTAAGGGTCAGCAGGTGGCGCAGACATCCAGCTCCTCCCCGCCGCCTTGGCAGGCCTCAGGGCCACGGCGCGCACTCACATGGTGGGGATGCCCTGGATCTGGATAGGCGTGGGGTGATGGATGCCCTTCTTCTTCAGGCCCCTCAGGATGGCTGTGGAAGACAACCCAGGCTTCGTTCCTGTGGCACAAGTCTTCATCCGAGTCCCCACCCCTGGTCCAAGGCCTGTTAGCTAGGTGGAGCTGGGATTCCCTCCTAGGTCCACACCCAAAGTTACTCCCCCACTGCAGTGCAGCGAGGGCACAGGGCGATAAACTTGCACAGGAGGGGCCTCAAGAGACCCGTATCCCAAATCCCTCCACCCCCACCGGAAGGCAGCATCCTGTGCCGAGACAGCGGACTCCCAGGCTGCCCATCAGATGGGGGATCTTCCCCGCCACCAAGCACCTGCGGGAAACTTCATCTCCTTGAAGCTCTTGATGGGCGGCGGGATCCCGTCCCCCTCCACCAGGATGTGGTACTTCCTCCGCACACGGTCATGGCGCTCTTCAGACATGTTCAGCACGTAACGGGGTGGCGTCCAGCTGAGGGTGAGAGGCAGGGCTCAGGCGCAGTGGGCCTCAGGTGGGCGGTCCCGCACCTCTCGCCGCACCCATGCTACATCGGGGCTGGCACACAGACACACCTGGTCTTGATTGGGTCGTCGTACGTGATACCTTTGGCCATCTCCTTCACTGACATCAGTGCTGAGGGAACACACGAGGCTCAGGGCCAGCTCCCGGGATCCCACCCACCTCTTCGCTGCCCTGCCTGCCGCCATACCTCGGCCCTCAGCCACGCTCTCTAGAATTTTCTCTTCTTCCTTCAGCTGCTTCTCCTTGGCGGATTCCTTGCGAGCTAAGGAAAGGAACAAAGGATGTTGGCCAGACGCCAACCCAGGGGCTCGGGCTCGGCTTCCCGCCTCCCCCTGGCCCACCTTCAGCCTTCTCCTTGAGGTGCTGGTGCTGATCCAGGAGGCTGACGTTGGACTGTGGGCCCAGTGGGATGTCGTCCTCATCTCCCCGGGGCTCGCTGCCGCTGTCCTGCTGCTCCTCCTCCGCGGCTCCCTTGCGCCTTCGTTGCAGCAGCTTCTGGAGCTGAGTCCACCAAGACCCATGAGAGTCGAGCCCACGGCGGAGTGGGGTGTCGGGCCCAGGGTCCCACGGCCCCAGGCACAGAGCTGGCCTGCCCCATATCAGGTCCCTGTTCGCCCGAGAGCCATGCTCCCGTGTACTGACGCTCACTCCCCCTACACCCGCAGGCAGGGGCCACCCCCACCCACCAAGACCGGGTGCTCACGCCCCCTCACCAGTAGCTGCCGGCGCTGTCGCAGCGGCACATAGGGTACGTAGTCCTCGTCGCCGTCATCCTCCACCTCGGAATGGCTGCCTCCAGCATTCGCCTCGTCGGCGCGAGCCCGCTGCACACACGCACTAGTCAGGCCCCGGGCCGTCGCCAACCCCACCCCGACCTCCACTCCCGCGCCCCGCCCGCGCGCTCCGCAGCCCCAGTCCCACCTTCCGCTCTGGTTCCGACTCCTCCATCCTTTGCTGCCCGCATGCGCGCCACAGCCGGACCACGCCTCTGCCTCGAGTGAGATCCAATCAGATGTGAAGAAGCGGAGTCGGCGCCTAGCAACGACTTCGGCGTGACGGGTCTCGCCGAGGGACAAATTTCCTCTACTGAGGCTGCTGTGAGGCACGGCGTTGACTCCTGTGGCAGACTGAGCGGCTGTCGCGGGGGGTGGGGCTAAGGGCGAAAGTGCCATGCAAGGCATTGTGGGACACTGGCAGCTTGGAAGCCTGCGCGGGTGGAAGTGCAGACCGCGGCTCCGCAGCTCGGCGTCCGGCCGCGCCCGGCGCCCGACGTCATCGGCAGTCCCTGCCGACGTGAGGCCGCCTAGCGGCCGGGCGCTGGAGGACGAGGCGAGCGTCGGGATCCCAGTGGGATCCCGGCGGGGCGGGCGGGGCTTCCCGGGCGACCCCACCGGTTCACCCCCGGTACTGGCGAAGCTGTGTACGCGAGAGAACGACTACTGCCCGCGCTGCCGCGGAGCTCGGGGACCAGGAGGCCGTGGGCTGGGCACGCGCGAAGGCCAGAGCCTCGGGCCTCTGAGGAACGAGTGGGCCGCTCCGCGCCGACCTGGGCGCCTGTGTGGTGAGCGCCCGGCAGTGCGGTCTCGAGGCCGAGACGCAATACTGTAGGGAAGACGAGGCCCACGAAGGCAGGGAAAGCGGATTCCCGGAGCTCTCACAGTACGAGGGCCTCTCCGGTGGGATGGGAGGGGTCGCCAGGGTCTGGAGCCCTGGACTCCGCTTGTCCCGATGCCGGGGCCCGGCAGTCTGCCTCTGTGCTGCTGCGGGCTGCTCCCTCAAACCTGCACCTTCTGAATCGGAGTGGTGCCGATTCCACGTAGGGCAGGAGCCTGGCGCAAGCGCAAAGGCGAGGAACACGGCTCAGGAACACGGAGGTTTCACAGGAAAGTGGCCGCAGGGTCGGCGCTGTGTCCCTGTCCTAGAGGAGGCCCTCCCAGGGCCCTTAGACTGTGGGCACGGGCTCCAGGCAACATGGTCCCCACAGAAGCCCGAGCTGAGCTGGCCTCAGAGAAAACCACCCTGGTGGCAAGGAGTAGGAAACAAGTGTGTGAGGCATCCTTGGAGAGGATGAGCTAGTTCGCCTCAACGACAGAGGGCTCGTTACCGCCTTAGCTGTCAGATCCCTAGGCTGCATTCCTATTCCGATGGGGAAATCAAGCTTCGTCTCCCCCAATCACCCAGGCACAGCCACACGGTCCACAAAGGCCTCTCCGGCTTCCAGCTGCACAGAGGCGAGTCCAAAGCCTCCGACTCACCAAGCTTGCAGAGAGGGGGCTGAGACGGCAGGGAAGGGGCGGCCCCACCGCAGCCCTCCCAACCCAAGGCAAAGGCACTGACACCCATGCTCAGCCCTCGGCGGCCAGCCCGAGTTCACGTTCCCATCTTAGCATAAAATGGGTAAGAGGATGGAGTGAGGACTGGGAGAGGCCAGGGCTGCAGATGACCGCCCTCCTCACCCCACTCCCTACCCAGCCCAGCGAATCACTAACACACCAACTCCGTGTCCAAATGTTGCTTTATCTTTCAGCATGAAAGATCTTCACAGTATCAAAAGTAAAGAATTAAAAAAAAAAGATAAAAACAAACAAAAACAAAAACAAAATGGAAACAGAAAGCAGTGTCGGGCCAGCAGTACCATCAGCCCCCGCCCCAGGCCAGCCCAGTCCCTGGGCTCTGAGTGTGGAGGCTGCGTAGCACCAGGAAGTGGCTCCGCCGAGGTCCTGAGGGCCCCCAGCACAGCACAGCATCCGTTCAGCTTTTGGTTGGTCCAGGACGGCGGCAGCAGGAAGGGTCTTCGGCAGGTGGGTGGGGGATGTGGAGGGAGAAACCCCAGACCTCAGCTGGCAGTCGGGGTCTTGGGACACCCTGCAGCAGCTCAGCCCCGAGCGCCTGGGAAGGAACAAACGAGTAGGATCACAGGGTGGTCCCAGCCTCCCACGAACAGCTGGCTGCAAAGGCTGATTCATGGGACCACCCCAGCAGAGGATGTAGCTTAAGACCCTGTGAGTGAACAGAGCCCCTGGCCCGGGGTTCTGGTCACGTGTGGGGCAGTCCCTGGGGAGTCCCAGCCAGGACTGCGTGACGGCACAGCCTCCAGCACCTGTCCTCCCGCGGGCATAGCTGGGCTGGCTGGCCAGCGTCGGGTCCGGCAGCCCTGTGGGCACACGGCAGGGCTCCGTGTCTCGCCTGGAGGGGGGGTGAAAGGACAGTGTTTCCTGGAGGGGAGGGGGGACTTCTTTAGTCTTGGAACGGAGGACAGGAGGGAAAGGCCAAGAGGACCGAGTGGGAGAAGACGGCTGCCCGTGACTTCCCAGAGGACAGTGGAATTAGGCTGCAGGAGGTGCGACTCTCTCTCTCTCACAAGGACAACAGGTGAAGTGCGCAGGATCTACTCCTGCCTAGTGTGCACGTGAGGTGGGGGTGCATCTTGGCACCAGAAGATGTGCCTTGGGGTGTGGATGTTGGGTTGGCAAAAAATCAGGGAGCCCAGCCCGCTCGGAACAGAGGGCCGAGGGGAGTCTGCGGGAGATGGTCCTGACTTCCGGGCAGCACAGCGTGCTGCAGGAGCTAAGGCTGAGCTGGCCCTAGTGGAGAAGGGGTAGGGACATCCTTGAGGTCGTTGTGAGTGCTGTCCCTGAACTCAGTCCACCTGCCCCAGCCTCCCACTGCCTTGAGGGCAGCCGTGCAGTTGCCAGCCAGCCCCGGGCCCTGCACCAAGGCCTGCTGGCCAGGTGCCCTTGCCTAATGTACGGTGCCCTCTCCAGTCTTCCGTTTCCAGAATGTCATCTGACTCTGCATACCGCAGACAAAAGGACCCACACGGGTGGCTGGGAGGTCAGGGCCACCTGGGGGCTGGGTCTCTTCTTCACGAAAGCGGCTCAGCTACTGCTTTCCTCTTGAACGGGTCCTGTTGTGAAGCTCCGACTGGGCCCTCCACGCTTTAGTGGCCTACAGGACCTCGCTTGCTTGTCGGCCCTGCTGACCGCCTCTCACACTGCTTCAGCTAAGCAAATTGGTAGCCTGCAGCAGAGCCAGGCCATGTGAGCAGCACTCAGCCCTGAGCCCGATGGCGCAGGGGCGGTGTGGCCCCAGGGGGCCTACCGCGGTCTGGGAACTTTGGGCAGCAGCAGGTGAGAGAGGCTGAGCCCCAGTGCTGATGCTCCAGGAGCAGCTGTGCGGGAAGGGGCCCTTCAGAGCATGCGCAAGAAAGCTCAGGGAGGGCCTGGCCAGGGAGCGTGATGGAGGACAGGGCCTTCAGTGAGAGGCCACAGGACGGCCACAGGACGGCCAGCAGGCCGTAGCCAGAGTGCAGTCGCTGTGGTGCATGGGGCCAGGGCTGCTAAGCCCAAAGCCCACTTCCCGTGCCCCACGGGAGATCAGAGTACAGCAGGTGGGGCCACAGAGGCAGTGGCCCGCAAGGAGAGGTGTACAGGCTCTACCTCACTGTGCTGTGCTCGGAGTGGGTTTCTTGAGGCTAAAGTTGGTCCAGTTCACAGCAACTTTTTGACGCGTTTGCTTTGCAGAATCCAAACAGAACCTGTTGGGTTTGGAAGATACCATTCAGAGGGGCCCTCCCTTCCTCACCAGAACCCTCTGCTAGACCCCATATGTGTCCTCACTAAGCCACCAGGCCAGCTCCACACTCCCTCTGGCTTGCAGGGCAGGTGGGCCTGGGCGCTCTCCGGCCATGCCCTAGCAACCACTGTCCACAAACCATGGGGAACGGATAACTGCCGTGGGATGCAAGTCCCCTCCTCCACTCAGGGTTTACTCTAGCTGTATTGGAAGCAGGCTGTGCCTTCCTGACCCTCAAAACTTCAGACACACTGGTCCTGCTGTCACAAACACCTTTCCATTTTACCTGCTCAGTTCCTACTTTTTAGGTTCCAGCTTGGTCATCGCCCTCCTAGGCCGGCCTCCTGGCCTACCCTACCTTCAGCGTGGTTTAAGAGTCCTCCTTCCAACCCCCCACCCCACAGCTCCTAAGAGCTTCCGTCTCTGGGCTGTCAGTCTGGATCTCTCGCCCCATGTAGACTGTCCTGAGTTTAGCACAGGCACAGCGCGGTAAGTAAAAATGAATCAAGCTGGAGAAAGCCCTGGTTTGGGGGCCTGCCACATCTCCTGCCTATCCCTGGCATCCTCCCACATGCCCACCCTGCCAAGTGGCCCCCCAGGACCCCAGCGACAGGCCAGCTGGAGGAGGGACTGGAGGAGCGGCAGGGCCAGCGCTGAGGAAGCAGGCCTTCCTGAGCTCAGTGGCCCAGCACCAAGCTCCAGGGTGGGCGGGACCTAGGGCGGGGGTGGGGAGCAGGAGCAGGTGGGGGGCACATGTACCTCTTGAAGTACTCCACCTCGCGGTCCGTCTCGTCCATCTCCACCCCATCTGTGTCCTTGGGCAGGAACACGTCGTCTAGGAAGACACAGCCAGGGGGGCTCAGTGCCCATGGCCGGGCCTCTGGGGTCATGCTCTGGGGGCAGCGCTGCCCACACACCAGGACTACCCTCCACCCCACGGCCTGGCTGGGGTGGGGGGGTCAGCCACTCGGTTCCTGCTGCACTCACCCAAGGAGGAGGCCGACTTCTCCTGCTTGTGGCGGCTCCGGCGGCTGCGGCCCTTGCCCTGGGGCAAGCTCTGCGGCCTTGCTGGGCCTGGGGGCTGCACAGACTCCTGCTCTGGAGGCCGTGCCTTGGCCTCACCGGGCCAGTTCCGCCAGGAGCTGCCCTTCTCCTTCTCAGTTTTGGGGCTGCTGGCCCAGCCTGGTCCTGGCCTGCTCCCCCGGCTCCCCTCTCCAGCCTCAGCACAGCCGCCCACCTTGGGAGGTTCTGGGCCCTTGCTTGGCTGCCTGGGGCCAGGGGCCTGGCCCTTGGCACTGGGGGCCTCTAGGTTGGCTGGGGCTCGGGGGGCTATGCTCACCTCACACTTCTTGGCCTGACTGCCCTGTCTCTTGCCCTTCCGCGGCTTCCCACCTGTGACCACAGGCTCAGGCAGCTCCTGCTTGCAGGTGGGGAGCTCCTTTGGGCTCAGCTCCTCGGGGTTGCCTGGCTTGGGCGTCTTGACCCAGATGACCCGGGACAGGTTGGGCACGGTGCTGAGTCTCCTTACCAGCCCGTTCTCGGGGCTGATACCAGGAGGAGGGCCCCTCACCTCTGTCCAGGGTGGGTGTGGGCCTCTCATTTCTGCCCATGGTGGGGCTGGCTCGCCTGGAGCTTGTAACGTGTGGTTCTGGGGGGAGCCCAAAGTCAAGGGGGATAGGTCAAGGTTGATGTCAGGCCGTTGCTCCGAGGAGCCACTGAGGTTCAAGGGGGTTAGACTCTGGGGCTCAGGCTCAACAGCCCCCTCGTTAGGGAAACCGTTGTTGTCCTTGCCGAGCTCACACGCACTGAGGCTGGCACGGATGGAGTCCTTGACAGTGTTCTTGATATCCTGCAGCCGGCTGCTCAGGAAGCTGTTGACCTGATCCAGGTCCTGCTCGGGCCACTCCAATAGCCTCTCCCTGGCAGGCTTCGGTTCCCGGCTTCCAGAAACACGACTCGCCTGCTTCAGAGCTTCTGCTGCCAACTGGGCCTTCTCCTTTTCCTGCCAACACAAGAGGCAGTCTCAGCAGGTGCCTGTGACACCTGCCACAGCAGCCTGGAGCCGGCTCTGCTGCCAACTTGCTGGAGACAAGACGTCCTGATCCTGGTTTGTGTGCCACCCTGTAGGAGTGAGGATGAAGGGCAGCTCCACATGCTGGGTGGAGGCATGGGCACACCCACAGAGGCCAGGATTGTCACAGCTTGTTCACCAGGACCCCGGGTCAGGCCCAGCCCGAGTGGGTGAGGATGCAAGGGGTACTTCCTGCCGGGCCTGAGCCTGGGTGAACTTCGACAGTGCCCTTGCTCCCTTGTTGGGCCTCAGAGATCTCTCAACCATCCAGGAGGGAAGCCTAAAGTAGGAACACGTCTACCGGGGCATTCCCTCCAATTGTGCAGGGGGTCAGGGATCGAAGCCAGGGCATCCTGAGGGTCTCAGAAGGAGGATGGGGGCAGTGAGGCTGTCACCGCAGATGAGACTGCTCTGGCGGCTGCAAATGCAGGTGGCCCAAAGCTGGGTCTGGGTGTTGGCCAAGAGGGCACCTAGCCTGTACAAAGGTCACTCCCCTTGGTTGGCCTCAGGTGACCAAGGCCACGCCTACGGTGTGTCCAATGGCGTAGCACAGAGGCCACATGGAGCCCTCACAGCTAGATGTGAAGAAGCGGCCCCTCCACTCGAGTAAAGACCAGGAGGCTTGGAGGGGCAGGATCACAGTTCGTCTGTGGGCTCCAAGCCACCGCCACCCTTCTGCCCAAGTGCAGGGCACTCCAGGAGACGGACAGGTGTCACACCCTCGGGAAGGAGGTGGTGGATGATGACTCCCACCACAGGTTCCAGATGGTCTGGGAACGGAGGGACAGAAAAGGCGGCTTGCCTCCACCTCAGAGTCAGCGCCAAGCAAGTGAGCCCATGCCCCAGCAGTCTCTCATCTCTTCTGAACACTGGCTGTACAACAAACCAAGGTTAGCTGTCCCCGGGGGACCTTGGACAAATCACTTGTTCTCTGGGAACCTTTCTCCCTTTGTAACTCAGCAGAGAGAAGCAGCTCTCCCTGCGGGGGGCTCTGAGGATGGCTGAGAGCATGGGGCAAGCCCTTTCCCCTACATGAGTGCTGTGCCCCGGCAGAGGGGGCTCAGCCAGAAGCAGCTCAGCCATGGGCACAGACGAGGGACCCGGGCCATCTGCTCCACTCCTCCCCAGCACCAGCACAGTTGTAGGCTGGGGCTCTGTACAAAAGCTCATTTCAGGAAAGCAATCTTGCTGAAAAGAACCGGGATGGAGGGAGTGGCGGGCAGGGGGCAGGGCACATATGCTTTGGTGGCAAGAGACAGAAAGCACTGAAACACATATCTCCTGCCCGCTGTGAGCCTGGCACTTCCCACATGCTGGGCCCCGCAGTCCTTATACCTGTCCTGATACATAACGCTCCCCCACTTACAGATGATGAACCCTGGCTCAGCAGAGAGGAAGGAACTGGCTCAGGGTTCCGTGGTCAGCAGTGGCAGAGTCATGACAGGACCCCTAGGTCTGACCTTCAGAAGTTCCTAGGGCTTCCAGTCCCGAGTGACCACCAGTTACTGAACCATCACCTCTGAGAGACAGGGTTGGCTCTGGGGGCTCAGCCACACAGGATACACATCTCTGCCCCCCGGGACTAGTCTGCTGGGGGAGACAGACATGCCAACAGGCAGCAAAACTCATGACGGTGACAAGTGCTACAGGGAAGAAGGCACAGGACCTGCTGGGAACCTAGAGGAAGTGCTCCTATTCCAGCCAGTGAGCACTTCCTGGAGCCCGTGCAGCTGGGTAGGGCAGAGAAGGTCAGAAAGGAGAGGCTGGGCTAGCTAGGCAGGGGCAGGACCAGGAAGAGCTCTGCGGCCACAGGTTACGGAGGCCTGAGGTGTGACCCCAGGGCAATGTGTGGCCACTGAGGCCTTTGAAGTGGCAGCAGGGGAGAGAAAGGATAGGTGTGAGCTCCTTGGGGAGGCAGCAGGGTTGGGAGAACGAATTAGGAAATCGGCACCGCTAACCCCTGTGGCTGCTCTAGTAGCTCCCACTAACCCGAGCACTCTCGTGTGTCAGGTGCTCTGCCCCAACACCACTCCTCTCATCCTCACAACCACCATGACTCGGGTTCTACTGCCATTCTCATTTCATGGACGATGAAACCAAGGCTTAGAGGTGAAGGGATTTGCCCAAGGTCATACAGCAAGTGTGGCAGAGCTAGCCTTCAAACTGAGGTCCAAGTCCAAGGCCCGCTGCCCTACGCTGCATGCCCCAGCACGGCACCCGGGGCTCTGCTTCCGGTGCCCAGCACAGTGGTGCCGGTAGCTGGACAGACAACAGAGGAAGAACAGCATGCCTCTTCCTTATCAGGCGACAAGTCAGTGTGGAATGTGCGAGTCTGAGGTGCCTGTGGGGCATCCGCGAGCAGGTGCCCGGTTACAGCAGGAAACTGTGCCAACGTGAGCCACAGACTGGAGCATTTCTCTTCCCCAGGGAGACACCCTCCAGAGGGAGGTAGAGCCCCCCCCAGGAGGAGGCTGAACAGCAGCCAGAGGCAAGGGAGAAATCTGAAGAGGACAGCACGCCCACTTCCCTGGCCCTGCAGGGCTGAGGATGGAGGTGGAAAGGGTAACTGTGAGAAGCTGAAGGTGGTTTAGGGGACAAACAAGATGGAGTGTCATTTGGACTTGGCAGCTGTGTGTAGGGCTGGAGGTGCAGAGCACTTTGCTGTGAGAGGACAAGAGGGGAGGTAAAGAGGTGAATTAAAAGGTTGTTTTTATAGGAAATGTGGCTGTGACGTAGCATGTTAAGCTTCCACCTGCAAGGCTGGTATCCCATACGGGCACTGCTTTGAGACCCGGCTGCTCCACTTCCAATCCAGCTCCCTGCTAAGGTGCCTGGGAAGGCAGAGGAGGAGGGCCCAACCTGCCACCCACACAGGAGACCTGGAAGAAGCTCCTGGCTCCTGGCTTCGGCCTGGCTCAGTCCCAGAGGTTGTGGCCATTTGGGGAGCGAACCAGCAGATGGAAGATCTCTTTCCCTGCCTCTCCTCCTCTCTCTGTAATTCTGCCTTTCCAATAAATTAAAAAAAAAATCTTTTAAAGAAAAAAAATGTGGCTGTGAGAGAACAAAAGAGACTGGGAATGGGGCTGGGAGAGTTAGAAGCTTGAGGGAGTTTGCACTCAGAAAAGGAGTCAGGATGGCTAGCGCCACGGCTCACTTGGCTAATCCTCCGCCTGCGGCGCCAGCACCCTGGGTTCTAGTCCCGGTTAGGGCGCCGGATTCTGTCCTGGTTGCTCCTCTTCCAGTCCAGCTCTCTGCTGTGGCCCGGGAGTGCAGTGGAGGATGGCCCAAGTACTTGGGCCCTGCACCCATACGGGAGACCAGGAGGAAGCACCTGGCTCCTGGCTTTGGATTGGGGGGCCATTTGGGGGCTAAACCAACGGAAGGAAGACCTTTCTCTCTGTCTCTCTCTCACTCACCACTCACTGTCTAACTCTGCCTGTCAAAAAAAAAAAAAAAAAAAAAAAAAAAAAGAAAGAAAGAAAGAAAAAAAAAAGGAGGCAGGAACCACCAGGAGAGGCCGGAGCCCCGAGCAGACAGCGGAGGAGGCGGAAAGGCCTGTGGGTCTGGCGGGAAGCGGAGTGGGGGCTGGGTGTGCCAAGGATGACTTCTCTCACCACAGAGAACAAAGTCTACAGACAGGAGAAGAAGCTCTTAAGAGAATGTCTACCCAATGGCTTTTTTTCTTTGTTGACATATGAAGTGAGGCTATTTGCCAAAATCTAAGATGGGGGGTAGGGAAGGCCTGGAGGTTTGAGAGAGAGGCTGTGTTGACAGACACGGATGGGAGAGCAAGGAGACTTGGGAGCAACATGAGGCCAGCCAGGCAGTGTCCGGCACAGGCCAGTGGGAGACCACATGGCTGGCACCACAGATTCCCGAATGCGCTTTCCTCAAGGTGGAGAAGGGACCCAGGCTGCAGGTTTTCCGAGTGGGTGTGGCAGAAGGGCCAATGGGAAGACGGTGAGCCATGGGTTCCTTTGCTTGCAGTCTTGCCAGTACTCACTCATTTGGAACGAGTGCATGCTAGGTTAGCCTGGGAAGAAGACAATGGGGCAGGGCACAGTCTGCAGTGAACGAAGAAGACTGACCAGGAGGTTAAAAATGACAGAGCCAGGGGTGCAGTTTCAAAGGGCCAGGGACTAGTACACTAGGAGAGAGATACCAGGACTGGAACTGGGATGCTGGAGCAGGAAGACACTTGGCTTCATCCATCTCCCAAGGCAGGAGGAAAGAGCGGCCTTCACTGGCCAGCTACAAGGTAGTCATTCTTGGTGGACAGCCCGGAAGTGGCTAGGTCCTGGAGGTGCAAGGGCCTATGGGAGGAGACTGCTGTACAAGCAGGCAGTGACCACAATCACCCCTCCCCTGAGCATGTAACTGCCTGCATATATGCCTGTGTCTGCCTCTGACCCCACGACGACCAAGTCTGAACAGGCAGGGCTGCATGGTCTCTCCGCACCCCTGCTCCTACACTGTCTTAGCTGATGTTATGGGTGCAGGGAGCCTTGGATGAGTGAGGACAGCAAGACAAACGGCAGCCAAGACAGATACGCAAGAGGTGGTGGGAATACGGGAAGAAGGTTCCAGTACAGGGGAGGGAGTAAAGCTTCCTGAGAAGCTGACACCAGCGGTAACTTGGAACTGCTGTGGGAAGATGCCAGAAAAGGCCACAGAGACCACTGCAGCCCACCTACAACGCCCCTGGCTGGGCGCAGGAAAATGCTGACCACTACTTTAGGCTGCAGAAGGGTCCTGGTTGTCCTTTGGGCTGGAAAAAGATGGAGAGTCACTTCTGTCTTCCAGAGCACTAGGGCCTTCTGACTGCCCTGGAACTGGAACTAGCTGGTTGTCAAGCTCCGATTTGTTTGGACGCCAGGCCCCCACAGGCGGCAACGACTGTGGCACTACTGATGGCGGTGGGCAGGCAGAGAGGTCATGAAGCCGCAAGGGACAGGCCACCAAGCCCGGAGGCGCATCTGGCAGCAGCTTCTACCCTCAGCGCCAAGAAGAGATCATCCCCACAGTTTCAATTACATCTCTGCTTGCAACTCCTCCCGTGGCACCTCCGAGCCATGTGGGCTGGCTGACTCCGGAGTCTTTGTAAGCCTCCCTCTGGCTCAGGGAAAGGCACCATCATCTTACTGCTCCCAAGGAACCACTGGGGAGACATCCCCAACTCCATCTCCTGTCCTGCCATCAGCTCAAAAGGCCTGTCATTTTTGCTTCCTCTGGGGGAAAAAACAAAACAAAACAAAACAAAACAAAACTTCTGCTCTGACTCCACCCTCAGTTCTCTCTCCTCTGGCCCAGCACTTCCTGCCTGAGGCATCAAAAAGGTTTTCCCACTTGGGGGACCACCCCTCCAATCTACCTTGCATGTGGCCACTCCCTCATCTTAGAATCCAGATCTGACCAAGGGCAGACACTGCCAAGAACCATCCATGGCCTCCCCTCACCTGTAGGATGGAGTCAAAGCTTTCCAGCAGGGCCCAGAAGGGCCAGCCCTGCCCCTCTGCTGGCCTGGGTGTTGTCCTTATCTTCTACTGTGGACACACTGCCCGCACTGCTGGCAGAGCCCTCACTCCCCGTGTCCCAGACAGGAGGGGGCTTCCCCTCACCCTGGCACTTGGCACAGACAAATGTGCTGGTCCACTTCTGTGCCAGTCTCCCCACTGGACTGAGCCACTTCCAAGTGAGAACTCAACTGTGCCACACTGTGGCTCCCCGTCTCTAGAGTAGAGCCGTCTGCTGAATGAGGAAGTGACCGACCGACTGCAGCAAGTCCTCCTCGGCTTAGAGGAATCCAGTAAGCAGTTTCGAAGACCAGCGCGTGGTTTGTCCTTCTAATTGCTTGCCCCCAAGGCTCCCTGACCCTGAAGCCTCCCAAACTCATCCAGAAATTCCCAGAGCAGTGAGCTGTGCCAAGGCCGTCGGCGGCCAGCACCATGTGTACCCCAGAAGTCTTGGGGGCTGGGGCGAGGGATTCCTCGGAGGGGAGAGGCGGCAGAGCTGAGCTCCCCCCACACCCACCTTCTTTTTCAGCTTGTGCCGGGCCCGCTTGGCGGCCCTGGCGCTGTTGGGGACTTTGGGCTCCGTGCTGTTGATGAATTCCAGCAGCTCATCCACATCTCGGTGGTCCACGGCGGGCTCCCCAGGGATCCCGCCCAGGGCAACCCCCTTCATGGGCAGCTCCTCTTTCCGCCTGGTCAGCCTCGAGCGGAGCTTCTCCCGGATCTCGGTATAATTCCGACTCGTCGGGGCAGCGGGTGGCTGGGGGAGGGGGAGGTGCCGACATTACACCCCAGGCCTTCCGGCCTATAGCACTCCCACCCGCTGGCACCAAGTATGCGCAGAGGAGCGAGACAACTGTTCTGTCTACCACCAGCCATCAATGCCACACGGCTCCATCCTCAGCCGGGCTCCAGCCTAGGTGGCAACAGGTGCCGGGAGTGGGAGGGGAACAGGGCAGAGCTGGGTGAACCCGGACTGGGGAGCCAGGGAAGCAGGTTTGAGCCTGGGCTTGATCACTTGGAAGCTGTATGACCTTGGGCGAGCCACCGAGTCTCTGGGAGCCTCAATTTTGTCATCTCTAAAATGAGCGTAAAGAATAACCCCTCGCTCAAAGGTGACCAGCAACTGGGTTACTTCCTTTCTCCTCGCCTCAACTGCTCTGCCCTAGCCAGCAGCCCTTTCCTCTTCACCTTATGAGACTTCTGAACTGCTTCCTCCCCCTGTCCGGAGGCAGCAGGTGCTCTGATCTGAGCTTCCCTCCTGGCGCTGTCTGCGTTCATGGGCTGGCCCTCGGCAGGCTGCCACACTCGGGGAACTGAGAGACTTTCTGCTTCCACTCTGCCTTCATCACGCACAAGCGTTCCCTTCTCTGGGATTATACACGTATACATACTCATCAGAATCATAGCTTTCTTTCTGCCACTTCCTTTCCTTTCGCCTAAGGAAAAAAAGTCAATCTTAAGAGAAACCACGAGAACAAAGGCAGCAGAAATGTTTAAACCCCCAACCTCACCAGTGTGCTGTGGGGCACAAGCAAGCGGACGCAGGTGTGAGGACCCGTGGGGGTCCCAGTGTGGTGATGACCACCACAAGCAAGGGGGTTCTCTGGGGAGAGCAGGGTGCTCCTTTTGCTCACCTTGGCTGGCCCCCAGCCCTCTCTGGCCCGGGCAGACTCACTCACCGCATTGTGGCCGAAGAACTCACAGTAGCAGCAGTCACAGAACTTCCCATCTCGCTGGTGGGTGGAGGACGAGGTGCAGGAGCTTCGCTCGGAGCTGCTGTCCTCTTCCTCGCCCAGCCCCTCGTCCGCCTCACAGGGCTGGGGCAGCTGGCAGGCCAGGCCACTGTGTGCAAACTTGTGCCCCTTGCACCCTGGGTCCCTGCTGACAGGGAGAAAGACAGGGCCAAAGGTGAGAGGACGCCACAGGAGGCTGCAGTGTCTCCACTGCACTGCCCTCCGCCTGTCTCACCGTACACAGACCCACAACCGTCAGCCCACGTCAGCACCTCTCACAACAGCGGGGTGAGCACCCTGGCTGTCCCTCAGGCCCCATCATACACATCCAGACTACTCTCCCGGGAAGCTTCCCTGGTGCCTCCCTTGCTGGCCCCCACTGCCTACACCCCTTCCAGGGCACGACACACTCCCCTCTGTCCTGCTAATCTTTTGTGGCAATGGTCTATCTGCCTCTTAAACTCAACTGTGAAGTCCCCAAGGGCAGGGAGGTGCCATGTCCATCTTTGGTTCCCAGTGTGCAGCGTAGTCACCTTGCACAGAGGTGCTCAGTAAGCAGACACCTGAGCAGGAGGTGGGTTTATGGCTCCTCAGGGTGGTCAGTGAGGCCCCTGTCCTTCCACTTCCCAAGGTGCCTGTGACGGGGTCCACTGCTGCACACCAGTGGGTGAGGCTGCCATATCCACGAGACACCGAGTTGAGGAAAGGCTAATGTGTCTTCTGGCTCATGGCCTGTGAGTTGCTGCCTGCACCATTTCTAACCAACCCAGGTCCTGTGAAAGGTGTCAGGTTCCCCAGTCTGCAGGGGTGGAGGGCGAAGCTCAGAGGGCTCGACTGCCTTGCCGGGCCAGTGGTCAAATGTGGGCCTGGTCTGTGCAGAGCTCACATTCCCCCTGACAGTGTTCTGTCTCTGGATTTCAGGAACCCTGCGGGGGAGGGGGTGGTTTTCTAACAATATTTTCATAGGCTAAGAAAGGATGAGACACAGCCCTGAACTGGGCCATTAGCAGCTGAAGTGCCACCAGGGCCGGTCCCCATGCCAAGGCTGAGGTGGCAGGGAGCTGGGCAGGCCATCATAGCCCCCTCCTAGAAAGAACTTTATGTATGAGGAAAGGGCTAAAAAGGGAGGCCGGGCAGGAGCCACTACCACGGGTGCTTGCACCGTATTTGTTTTTAAAGATTTATTATTCATTTGAAAGGCAGAAATACAGAGAGACAGAGACAATCTTCCATGTACTGGTTCACTCTCCAAATGGTCACCAATGGACAGGGCTAGGGCAGACCAAAGCCAGGAGCCAGGAGCTTCTTCCAGGTCTCCCACATGGGTGCAGGGGCCCAAGGACTTGGGCCATCTTCTACTGCTCCCCCAGGCCATAGCAGAGAGCTGGATTGGAAGTGGAGCAGCTGGGTCTTGAACAAGTGCCCATATGGGATGCCGGCATTGCAGGTGGCAGCTTTACCCGCTACACCACAGCACAGCCCTGTGGTGTATTCTAAAGTCCCCATTCTTCATCTATGAGATTAATAAATTTGTTTTTTCTTTTTTAAATGAAAATTCCTGTGTTGCTGAGAATATAGAAAAATAAAACCCTAAACGGCTTTGATGAGAACTTTTTTCACCCTGAGAAATCCATTCCAAGTGGAAGAATCCAGAAGAGGGAACACGTTTTAAAGACAAAGACATCTTTAGAGACATTATTTACAATGCCAAAATGTTGGGATGACTGCCAGGCTCAGCAACTGGTGCACAGTGAAGTGAGTGAACTATGGTTAGCACTCACCAGCCTCTAAAGCTGACCACTAACAACAGCCCGCAGGAGCACACATGCTGCTGGAGTGGCATGGGGTGGAAACCAGAGGATGCCAAGCCACAGACACCAGCAACGCTGTGTGTTAAAGACGTGTGTGTGGCAGAGAACCATCACGAGGGGCCAGGTCAGGGAGGGCAGGATTTCAGAGTGGGAAAATATAAATACATAACAGACACACAGCTGAACTATAATGTAAAAATACACATCTATCTTCTCCAAAGAATTCACTTTCAAAAATCCAAGAATACTTCAAAAAGTTCATGGAATGGAATTATCTGGGGCCAGTTTGGGGCAGTGTTGCAATGGAGCGGGTTAAGCTGCCGCCTTTGATGCTGGCATCCTGTAAGAACACTGGTTCGAGTCCCCTGCAACCCACAGGGGAGACCAGGGAAGTTCAAAGTTCAGGGCATATTATAAAAAAGTATGCGGGGCCAGCATTATAGCACAGCCAACTGGGCCACTGCCTGTGACATTAACATCTCATGAGAGCCGGTTCATGTCCCAGCTGCTCCACTTCTGATCCAGCTCCCTGCTGGTATGCCTGAGAAAGAAGTGGAAGATGGCCCGGGTGCTTGGGCTTCTGCATCCATGTGGGAGACCTAGAGGAAGCTCCCAACTCCTGGCTTTGACCTGGCCCAGGCCTGGCTGTTGCAACCACTTGGAGAGTAAACCAGCAGATGGAAGAGCTCTTGCTCTGTAACTCTGCCATTTAAATAAATAAATAAAAACTTTTTTTTGGACAGGCAGAGTGGACAGTGTGAGAGAGAGACAGAGAGAAAGGTCTTCCTTTACTGTTGGTTCACCCTCTAATGGCCGCCGCGGCCAGTGCACTGTGGCCGGTGTACCGCGCTGATCCAAAGCCAGGATCCAGGTGCTTCTCCTGGTCTCCCATGCGGGTGCAGGTCCCAAGCACCCGGGCCATCCTCCACTGCACTCCCTGGCCACAGCAGAGAGCTGGCCTGGAAGAGGGGCAACCGGGACAGAATCCGGTGCCCTGAATGGGACTAGAACCTGGAGTGCCAGTGCAACAGGCAGAGGATTAGCTTAATTAGCCGCAGCACCGGCCAAATAAATAAATCTTTAAAAATAAAAAACGATGTCTGGATTTCAAACTTTTTTTGCACCAAAACTAACTTCTAATTCCATTTGCCATCAACTTTTTGAAACTTTCTCTTCTATTAAAAATATAACCTTTCTCAGTTTAAGCTACTTTCAGCAATCGCCCCAAGGGACCTAACTTCTCATTCAGACAGATTTAGGTGCAAAGATGCTATGCTCACGGGCCAGCGCCGTGGCTCAATAGGCTAATCCTCCACCTTTGGCGCTGGCACACCGGGTTCTAGTCCAGGCTGGGGCACCGGATTCTGTCCCGGTTGCCCCTCTTCCAGGCCAGCTCTCTGCTGTGGTCCGGGAGTGCAGTGGAGGATGGCCCAGGTCCTTGGGCCCTGTACCCGTATGGGAGGCCAGGAGAAGCACCTGGCTCCTGGCGCCGGCTGCACCAGTCATTAGAGGGTGAACCAACGGCAAAAGGAAGACCTTTCTCTCTCTCTCTGTCCACTCTGTCAAAAAAAAAAAAAAAAAAAAAAAAAGATGCTATGCTCACCTTATTTACCATGGGTTAACAACAAAAATGTCTAAATGTCAGGAAGGGGGTGGGCGGAGAATAGTAAATTGTGCAGAACTACATAGTAAGATACCGTGCAGTCACTGGAACGTCCTCTGAAGAACTGCCCCTGGGGAGGTGACCACAGTGCAATGTTAAAGGAGAGCTGCCACATCAAACAGCTGTGCCAAAATGCACCTAATTCCTCTTTATTTTTTGGAAAGATTTATTTATTTACTTGAAAGGCAGAGAACAGAGAGGAGAGAGATCTTCCATCTGCTGGTTCAGGCCCACATAGCTGCAACGGCCAGGGCTGGGCTAGGCCAAAGCCAGGGGCTTCTTCTAGGTCTTCCATGTGGGGCCCAAGCACTTGGGCCATATTCTGCTGCTTTCCCAGGCACATTAGCAGGAAGCTGGATTGGAAGTGGAGCAGTTGGGACTCCAACCGGTACCCATACGGGACGCTGGCACTGCAGGCGGAGGCTGAACCTTCTACGTCGGCCCCCTAATTATTCTTTGTATATAGAAACATCCTGAAGAAGACACACCTTAACGTTACAAGTTTATTTTTAGGTGGTGAGAACACTTTTTCCTTCTTCATATATTTTTGAATTGATCCAAAGATAAGGGTGGGCACTCAGCCTAGGGATTAAGAGGCCCAGGTCCCACACCACAGCACCTGGCCTCAGTACCTGGCTCTGTCTTTTTTTCTGGCTCTGAAGTTGTCTGACTCCAACTTCCTGCTAATACAGACTCTCAGAGGCAGCAGAGATGGCTCCAGTACCTGGGTTCCCGCCACCCTCTACGGCAACTTGGACTAGGCTGCCAGTTCCTGGCTGGGGGCCCTTGTGCATATTTGGGAAATGAACGGGCAGATGGGAGCTGTGTCCATGTGTGTCTCTCTCTCAAATAAATAAAAATTTAAAATAATAATAAGCACATTTCTTTTATAATTGAAAAAACAATGAGAAGCCTTATCCTTTAATTTCCACTCTAGGTCACCCTTGGCAAAGTTTTCCAACACTGGAAACGAGCAGGGAGTATGTCCCTCAGGCCACTGGCTTACCTGGGAGTGCTAGGGAGTGGCTGAGAGCCCGGAGGTGGGAGGAGGGGCCCGCCACAGTGCCCGCTGCAGGGGTGGCTGCACCCTGAGAACGGCGGTGGCATCTTCAGGAGCGGCATGCTGGTGGAAGGCAGGTGGGGGCTCTGACACGGCCCTGGGGGGTGGGGGGCGGCAGCGGCAGCCACAGGACACTCTGAAGCCTGGGTGGGGAAGGGCGCTGCCAGGGTGGTGGGCAGCAGGTGTGAGTGGGGTGGTGAGCCGAAGGAGCCGAGGTGAGACGGCATCAGAGATGCTGGCTGGGGATGGTGGCCGGTGGGGCTGTTAGGGGGAGCAGTGAGGTCTGGGTGCTGGTGGTGCTCCGAGACGGGAAAAGCCTCACCTGTGGGTGGAGTGGGGAAAAAAGGGTCAGAGTGGGAGTCCAGAGCAGGGAAGGAAACCCCAGCTTCACTGCCACATCCTGCTTACTCTGGGCAGCGCCTCTTACATAGGAGCCCGGGGGCTGGAGGACTCTAGAGGCAGCAGCATAGCTAGATGGGCTTGAGGAGCCCGGGACCAAGGGAGAAAGCGGCGGGAGTCCTGGCCCCATGCTGCTGCTGCTGTGGTGTGAACAGCAGGTGTGTGTTCTCACTCAGGGTCCCGCAAGGACTTGCTTATGCACAGGTTTTCCTTGGGTCCAGGGCAGAAGCCAGCGAAACAGCAGGCTGGGCTGTACCCTTGGGCCACGTGGATCCAAGCAGCCAGTGGATGCCCGACTCCCCAGGGGCCCCAGAAGGAGGACAACGCTTTGATAAGTCTTTCTGGCTCATGCACCAAAGTAACTGGAATTATGTGCTGCTAAATTCTCCTAATCTGAATATTGCTCCACTCAGAAGTAGGACCAGAAACCATATTTACATAAAAAATCAGTAACCCAAGGGTTTCTTCTCTGGGTCTCTGAGAGTTATCTCAGAGCAAAGGTGGCTTCTACAGCTACTAAATTAGCTAATACTCAGGGCAGCCCATGCTGCCACCCTCTTGTAGAAGAACGTAGTGTTTTTACACCTGCCCCTTAATGAGGCCTGGGGAACCAGGGTCCCCAGGTTGTCCACGGCGCTGCAGGGCTCTGGTGCTACGTGATCTACGTCCTATTTCCCTCAAGGCCTCCCAGGCTCCACTTCTACTCAGAAGGTGCCTGCCAGGCCCTCTGAGATCCAATGTGAACAGCTGTCACAGCCAATGAGAACTTTCCCCTACCAGCAGTCGTGTCAACTTCACTTCCATAGTCAGAGTCTGGGCTGCCCTCGCCTCTGTCACAGCAGCTCCACTTTTAAGTGATTTTAGTACTCCATCACTGGCTTCCTCTGCATGGAAATGTGGCTGTCTACAAGGATGGTTCCTGGGGCTCTCCTAGGCTTGGAGACTCACCCGGGATGGCAGGACTCCCAAGCGAGCTGCCTGGCACAGCCCCACTGGAGTGCGGGGAGTTCCAGAGGCCTGAGAGCTTGTGTGCCGACAGGAACGAGCTGGGATCCCAGTCTCCTGAGTTCCCATGGCAGGAGGACGAGGAGGAGGAGGAGGACGATGAAGAGGACGAGGAAGAGGAAGGGGAGTCACCCCCACAAGACTGCGATTTGCAGGATGTGTGTGACAAGGAGATCTGGAGAAGGGGGAAGAAAAAGGCACATGGTCAGACACTCAACAGTGGGGGTGACCCTCTGTTGCCTCAGCTTACCCCACAGGAGGCCCCTCCTCCAGGCCCCTTACGCCATGGCCAAAGCACAAGGAAGGACAAGTCAGGGCCAGGCTTTGGCTGGGAGGGGGCTGTGGTGCTCCCAGTTGCAGGAGGTGGATTTGGGGGACAGATTGTGGCAGGTGCAGAGGTGACCTGTGATCGAGGGCCTGGGAGAGTGGTGAGGGCATCCCACAGGAGGACAGGAGTCCTGGGAGAGTGGTGAGGGTGTCCCACAGGAGGACAGGAGTCCTGGGAGAGTGGTGAGGCTGCCCACAGGAGGACAGAAGTCCTGGGAGAGTGGTGAGGCTGCCCACAGGAGGACAGGAGTCCTGGGAGAGTGGTGAGGGCAGCCCACAGGAGGACAGGAGTCCTGGGAGAGTGGTGAGGGCGGCCCACAGGAGAAGAGGAGTCCTGGGAGAGTGGTGAGGCTGCCCACAGGAGGACAGGAGTCCTGGGAGAGTGGTGAGGCTGTCCACAGGAGGACAGGAGTCCTGGGAGAGTGGTGAGGGCGGCCCACAGGAGGACAGGAGTCCTGGGAGAGTGGTGAGGCTGCCCACAGGAGGACAGGAGTCCTGGGAGAGTGGTGAGGCTGTCCACAGGAGGACAGGAGTCCTGGGAGAGTGGTGAGGCTGTCCACAGGAGGACAGGAGTCCTGGGAGAGTGGTGAGGGCGGCCCACAGGAGGAGAGGAGTCCTGGGAGAGTGGTGAGGCTGCCCACAGGAGGACAGGAGTCCTGGGAGAGTGGTGAGGGCGGCCCACAGGAGGACAGGAGTCCTGGGAGAGTGGTGAGGGCGGCCCACAGGAGGACAGGAGTCCTGGGAGAGTGGTGAGGCTGCCCACAGGAGGACAGGAGTCCTGGGAGAGTGGTGAGGGCGGCCCACAGGAGAAGAGGAGTCCTGGGAGAGTGGTGAGGCTGCCCACAGGAGGACAGGAGTCCTGGGAGAGTGATGAGGGCGGCCCACAGGAGGACAGGAGTCCTGGGAGAGTGGTGAGGGCGGCCCACAGGAGGAGAGGAGTCCTGGGAGAGTGGTGAGGCTGCCCACAGGACAGGAGTCCTGGGAGAGTGGTGAGGCTGCCCACAGGAGGACAGGAGTCCTGGGAGAGTGGTGAGGGCGGCCCACAGGAGGACAGGAGTCCTGGGAGAGTGGTGAGGGCGGCCCACAGGAGGACAGGAGTCCTCGGAGAGTGGTGAGGCTGCCTACAGGAGGATAGGAGTCCTAAAGTGCCATCAGTCCCGAGTCAAGAGAAGGTCTGCAGCGCAATGAGAACGAGGAGACTCTGGCCACCGTGTCTCACAGGATGGCAGACTCAGATGGCCCCCGGTTATCTCAAGTGAGACCATTTCAGGCCCTCAAAGTGTTCTCTCTGCAGCACTAGATGGCTTTTGAGCTGCTACAGAGCTGAAGGCAGCAGGGTCCCACGAGAAGACGGGATTATACTCCACCAGTACCTAGGAGTGAGCCCTCATCCTGCACATAGACTCTGCCGAGGGCCTTTCCTCTTCCCCTAAACGTGGACCCGAGCCACCAGTGCCGTCAGGGCAGCCCAGCGGCCTCTCGGCGCCCGGGTGTGGGGTGCACCAGGAAAGCCACCACAGAGGACGGGGAAGGATAGCCTGCCTGCTCTGGGGAGGCGGCCTCCTGTATGTGGAGACTCCCTGTCAGCGGTTACCTACCGCCACTGCATGCTCTCGACCTGTCTGTCTTTCATCTTCCTCCATGCTCTTTCGGCAACTCTGGCAGACCCACAGAGGCATCTCGCCTAGCAGATTCTTGACGAGCTTTGGCATGAAGTCAGGGGGCAGCTTCTCACCCTGCAACACCAGTCCATTTTGTGAAGGGCCTTCTTCCCAGCCTTTCCGTTCCCGGTGACAGAGCAGGCAGCAAGTCTGCACAGACTGGCTGGCGGTGGGGGGGACCTGTCCAACAGACAGAAACAGGGTTTCCCAGGAGGGGGAAAGGCTCTCCTTCGAAATGCTGCTACCATTAGTGTTAGTGATGCCACTTATTCCGTGCCAGGCACTGGGTTAGGCACTTTATAGACATAATTTAATTTTAGTCCTTGTAACAGCTCTGCAAATGAGGTGTTCTTATTCCCATTTTTTTTAGATGAAGAAACAGATTTCAAGAAGTTAAATGAGTTGCCCAAGATTACAGAGCTAGCGAACGGCCGAACCCCAGCGAGTCTGACTCCAAAGCTCGTGCTCAAATGTTCTAAGGCCCCGAGTTCAGCTCTTAGAGGTGAGAAGAGAAGCCACCCCCTACCCCCAGCATGTCTAGGACAATTCTCAAGCTGCCTGTACAGCCTACAGATGAACCCACTCTGGCGGAAAGCTTCCAGTCAACGGAGAACTTGGGAGAACCTATGGGTTTTCTTAGCGCTGTACCATTCCTTCAGGACTGCGGCAATGTTTTGAAGGAGGGGTTGGAGAGCTAGTCAAACAGCATCCACTCGATTGAAAACGAATGGTGTGGGAGCTGAGGCAAGGCAGACTCTGGCGGCGAGCATGGTGCAAAGAACCTGGGCTTTAGGGTCAGACAGACACGCAGTGCTAATCCCTGCCTGACCACGTGTCAGTGGGGTGACCTTGAGCAAGTTATTTAACTTCTGTGAGCTCCAGTTCCTACCTACCTTGCAGAGTTGTCGTGAGGATCATTGCACAAGCAGGCACAGTGCTAGGCTGTGCAGGCCCATACGCAGGTCCAGCACACAGCCTTATGTAACCTTTTTTTTTTTCCCTTCTTAGGAGAGACTTGACCCAGAAGTCCAAGTGTACAGGTGTTCTTTCACACTGAGGGCTCCTGACCAGGAGGCTGACTGTATTTAATGGCCCCAGTTATTCCCATTCCCTGCTACATTATAGCCCCCTCCCACTCACACTGCGCTTGGCCACGTCACATTCTTTGGCCAATAGGATGCTAGCAAACTCACTGCCAGCAGCAGTGGAAGAGTGTGCGTGCCCTGCTTGCTCTCTTGCGTGGCTGGCTTGCTTACTCTGGCCCCTCTGCCCTAACATGAGAGCATGAGCAGGGTGGCTGCTGGGGAGATGCGAGAGGAGACTGAGTCTGAGCAGAGACACAGGTGAGAGCCCAGCTGAGAAGAGGCTACACCTTCCTGCATCAACAGCAACACCGGTTTGGCCTTGGCCTCACGGGAAACTGTAAATGGTGCTGTTTTAAGTCACTGAGTTCTGGGGTGATTTATCACACAATTGGCCCCTGATACACCCTTCTAAATTTACTCACTATGAGATAACATGTATTTGCACAGGCCTAAGGGAACAACAAGGGGATAATCTTCATTCTAGCAATAAAACAAATGCTATCATTTCTTCTGGCATGAAAGTACCTCACAATGAGGTGCCATCAGAGCATCCTATCTGTAATGTTACACTTAGACTGACCTCAGTCCTTGACCTTTGGTCCACCAAACGGTAGTACCAGGAGCCTAATGAAACACTGGGGGAAGCACAAGGAACTTGGGGAAGTGTCCCAGAGAAACTTTCTACGTGGAAATCAAAGCAGACACTGCTGAAATAGTTCCTGCCAAGGCCCACTTCGGTGAGCCAGGCAGTTGCTCTGTGAGAGCTGCAATGGGAACTGACGGCAATGGGTGGGAGGCTGATGGAAGAGGATACTGTTTGGGTAAGTTAAGTCAGAAGAGGCTGTTCTGAGAACTGGCCCAAGGAACCTTTCATAGGTACAAGGTTTCATAGTAACTCCAAGTACAGGAGGTAAGGCTTGTGTCCAAGCACCTCTCCCTATAACGATGATCATATCCTTAGACAAAAACAAGAAAATAGAATTTTCTTTTTTTTTTTGGATGTTAGGTTCTAAAGTCATTATGCAAGATGAAAACCTTGGATGAGTAAGATTATTCTTAAAGTCCCTTCCACGGCATGCAAAATACACTACACATAATTTTGTAGGCATGCCCAAGCATTCCAATGTCTAATATATGAGACAAAGTACAATAAACATTGCTTCTCTTTTCAAAAGCAGATGTACAGGGGCCAGCGCTGTGGCACAGCAAGTTAAGTCATGGCCTTCAGCGCTGGCATCCCATATGGGCGCCAGTTCAAGTCCCAGCTGCTCCACTTCCCATCCAGCTCCCTGCTAGTGGCTTGGGAAGGCAGTAGACATGGCCCAATTCCTTGGGCCCCTGCACCCATGTGGGAGACCTGGAGGAAGCTCCTGGCTCCTGGTTTTGGCCTAGCCCAGCCCAGCCCTGGCTGTTGCAGCCATTTGCGGAGTGAGTCAGAGGATAGAAGATCTCTGTCTCTCCTCTCTTTAACTCTGCTTTCAGATAAAGATTTTTTGGGGAAAAAAAGAAAATATGTAATTCTTATGAGTGAAATGTGTGACCAATGTGACTGCAGGTGGTGCCAAGCACTTGTGGGAGGGGTTGGGGCACAGTGGGGAGAACACTAGCTTCGGCATTAACCCTGGGCCTCCCGTCACTGACAGCTGCCTGAAGCTGGACAAGTTCTTCTTAAGCTGTCTGCCTGTCTGTAAGAATCCAATGTGCTAAGGCTCCAAGTCCACTGCCAGGTGCAACATGTGGCACCATGCGACAACATGATGGCGGCAACAGGGAAGAATAAATGTCACTGTGTAAGAGCATGAGGATTTTCCGCGGGCCACGAATTTAAGGTGGCTTGTTAGGTATCTTCACCTCTGCCCTCAACCCCATGAGGTGATCCTGAAGTTCCACACACTCTCAGCACCTTCCCACTTCTGCACAGACATCCCTCTTTCCTCTGTTTACCAACACATGTGGCCAGGCGGGCCTAGCTTAAAGGCCAGCCTAAACAGGACGGTGGTCCTGAGGGTTTTCCCAGCGTCTGGGCTGCCGTGCACTCTTGCCCGCTCTGACCTCCCAGCACACTGCCCTGGCAACAGCATTTGTGCCTTCCATTGCAGTCCCTTCTACTAGGCTGTGCTCCCAGGTGAGAAGCACCAGCTCTGACTCCTGTCTGGATCCCTCACAGTATGGCACAGGGTGAGGCTCCGAGCACAGGCTGAGCTGGGCATGTGGTAGCAAAATCAGACGTGTGACATGTCCCCACAGCAATTCAGCTGACAGGCAGCTTGGTGAGACACTGCTTGAAATGACCACTTCCTGCACAGAAAGGCCCATTTCTCCACCCCGGACCTCCACCTGCAAAGTTCCAATCTCAGGTGTGGAATCCATCCTTCACATATTATAATGATACCCTCAGTAAATGGAAACATAGTATGACTCTCTGCAGAGCCAAACTAGTATACCAAATAAATGAAATTAGCCATTAATGGAATTAACTTTACAGGACAGAGTGGCTTCTCAGTTTAAGAAAGAAACCAGGGCCCAGAAAGCAGACTAAGCTCTCACTGAAGCAGGGCTGCCACTCCCCTGGCATACAGCTGTTAGAGGCTAAGACATGGGCGATGTTGACAGTATAGCTCGAGGGGTCCAGGCAGCCGGCACAGTCTGCTCACTAGGCTCCTTGGTTGCTCTGCTCTTACTAAGTGTGCACTAGAGACCAGTGTACCCACGATCCTGAGTTTGGTCAACTTAAGTTCAAACTGGTCCAGCCAGTTTGGAGGGGCCACCTCCAAAGCTCCTGTCTTAACGCTAGACCCTGGTGCCTAACGCTGGGCATAATGCCTGGTGGAGCCAGGAACATGTCTCTGTGATATTTTCATTCCTGCAATGGCCAGAAAGGGTGGTGAGAATCCTAAGCCCTGTTCCTTCAGATTTTTGCTTTGATACAGAGAAAAGTTCTTGGTTCAGAGTTCCTTTTGACTGTGACCTCTTGCCATTTTTCAAATTTTAGCATTTTTGACTCCTTATGCCTGAAGAGTCTGTCAACCCAGAACTTGCTGTCCTCAAACTCTATTTTTAGCACCTGGCAAGGTATCCCCTCACAATGGTCAGCCATTTACTGTGTGAATGAAAGCCAATTATTTACCTCCATCACAAAGGCTGATGGAAATGACTGATGCTGGCATCCCATATGGGCGCCAGTTCCTGTTCTGGCTTCTCCACTTCTGATCCAGCTCCCTGCTAATAGTCTGGGAAAAGCAGCAGCAGATGGTCCACTCCTGCCACCTGAGTTGGAGACCTGGATGAAGCTCCTAGCTACTGGCTTTGGCCTAGCTCAGCAGGGGCCATTGCGGCCATCTGAGGAGTGAACCTCAGTGAATGGAAGATCTCTCTCTTCCCTGGCTTCTTTCTCTGTAACTCTGACCTTCAATAAATAAATAAATAAACCAAAACAAAAAACCAGCAGCCCAGGGCAACAACTAACTGTTCAAGCTCACCTCAATTTAAATTTCAGAGCTGCTGAGGGTACAGGAGCAGGCTCAGGCAAAAGACAGGAGAAAAGCAAGGAAAAGTTCTAGAGGTTCTGCTGGTTTGGGATCTGTCCCAAAATGCACCAAGATAATTCTGATTTACTCTGAGCAATGCCAGAACTTCCTCTGGAGAGTGTAGGGTTCCTTGCAGGAGATTACATCCCCAGAGTAGAAGGAGCCAGAACCCAAGAATGGGGCCAGTATCTGCAGTTATTATATCCAGGAGTTCTCAGCAGTTTGGCCTAGCAGTTAAGATGGTCATATCCCATATCAGATGCACACCTCCAGATCCGGACTCCAGCTTCTTGCTAATGCAGACATTTGCTAATGCAAAGATATATACTCAAAAAATAAACAAAATGAGCCCATCATCTCAAGGAAAACAACTACTTGTGGTCAATGATAAATTCAAGCTTTCTGATGGAAGCTGGAGTTTGGAAAGCTTGTGACCACCACCAAATGAGCCTGACAGCTTCCTAAGACTTTGCTGATGAAACTGATGGTGACATTAACACATTATCTCTTGGTATCAGAAAATAGGATGGGAAAACATTTGGATGATCAGTGAACCTATTTCCCAAATGACAGGAGCATATTACAAAGTCAGTGGTCAAGGATCCATTTACAGCACATGTGCGGGGGTGGGCAGGTGTCCTGAGCGCTGGTGTGGCAGCTACCACCTGCCTGGGACACTGCACCACATACTCGAGTTCCAGGTTTAACATGGGGCCCCACTTCCAGCTACCACCTGCCTGGAACACTGCACCACATACTCGAGTTCCGGGTTTAACACGGGGCCCCACTTCTGATTCCCGCTTCCTGCTAATGCGCACCCTGCCACTACACAGGAAACCTGGACTGAGTTACAGGCTCCTGGCTTCAGCCTGGTCCAGCCTTGGCTGTTGTGGGCACCTGGGGAGTCAATCAGTGGATTGTCTCTTTCTGTTTCTCTGCCTTTCAAATAAAATGAAAATGAAGTGCTAAACAAACCAATGGATTTTAATATAAACGAGTAAAAAACCTTCACTGATAGGTCTCAGATTTCAAAGAAGAAAATCATCTTGAAAGGCTACTAAAATACTTTTCCCTTTCCCAACTATATGTCTATGTGAGGTTGGATTTTTTTTTCATATTCTTCAACCATAATAGTGTATTCCAGCAGACTGAATACAGGGGCATATGAGAATCTAGCCTTATTCTATTGAGATAGATAAAAAGAAATTTGCAAAAATGAAAACTAGACTATTCTAAATTTTTATTTTAGAAAAGTTATTTTTTATAAGAAATTATTTATGATAGTTTTATTCTTAAATGTACTAGTGATTATTTTTAAACTTTCTCAGCTTTAATATTTACTTTGGTAAATATCAAGATATACACAATATAAATACAAGATCTTCAATAATTCTGAGGAATGCAAAGGGGTCCCAAGATTAAACACTGCAGGAGTTGCTGATCTGGACAGTCTCTTGTGGCACTTGTCAGCATGGCTGTGCATTAGGCAGTACTGGTAACAACAATCACAGCTCGCAGCACACTCTGGACAGCTCGTTGGTGGCATTACTTGATGTTCCACCTTGGCCTTGGGCCCACCATTTGGAAAGTCAGAGAATTACCCTGGTCACCAGACAAGACAGCTGCCAAGGACTGCTCAGAAGCTAGACTGAATTTCAGCACTCATTCTGGTCTCATTCCTCCTATGGATTCCTTTCAGTCCCAAGGGTCTGTGTACATTTGTCCAGGATTTCCCCAAGACACATGCTGTACCCACCCAGCTGCCCTGGGGCTAGAGCTCTCTGTTCTCTCAAGGCACCCAACTCCAAGGGTTCCTGGTCACCAAGGCAGGCAGAAGACAACAACAGTAGCTAAAATTCCCTTTGAAAAGCAGAGAAAATGATTCCTCCCTAGCCTAGAAAAAACTCACCAGGCCAGCTACCGTCATTCATTCTTACAAGTATCGATTTGTTCCTTTACTCAACAAATATTCCTCAGAGCCCCCATTTGTGCCAACCATTGTACTAAGTGCTGGGAAACATTTACTCCTTGGCAAATTCTTAACTCATCCACTAAGATCCTGGGTCAATGAAGCTTTTGCTAGAGCAGGCTAAGGAGAACTCATTGTTTTAGTACAGCACCTACCATAGCATGCCATAAATATATTCTGTGCAGAGTCGCTGGTAGAATGTGAGTGCTTTGGGGCCAGAGAGTGGATCTTGGTCATCTAAGTATGCCCAGGAACCTGGGCTTGTCCTGGGCCTGGCACATAGCAGGCATTCACTGGATGAATGAATGCACACACACAGGATTACAGTCCATCTGGCACACGTCTCAGCTGCTTGACACAAAGGACAGCCACACCAACCCCTTCCCCAGCATGCTGTGCTACAGGCAGGCTGTATCACTGAGTCCCTGATGAGAGGGCCATCTGAACTAAGACACTGCAGACCATCCTGAGGCCGGCAGCCAGAGCTGCAGGTAACTCTCAGGAGCTGACAACTCCCCTCAGTGCCCTGGAGCAAATTCCCACTGGGGTGTGGGCTCAAGCCCTCGCGGGAGGTGGAACAGCTGCTTCACACCACAAAGCCAGTCTGGAGGAACCTCTCTGGGTGTACAGTCGAGTCGAGGACAGGGCAGTGAGCCTCCACCCCCACAAGGCTGACATCCTGGTGCAAGAAGCCACTAGAAGGCCCACGCTGCTGAGTCCCCCGCATCCTCAGGCCAACTGCCACTCCGCTACTCTAACCCAAGCACAGCTTTCACACGGCAGGGATGCAGAGCATGAACTTTGGAGACAACACAGCTGTGAGTTCAAATCCCAATTCTTCCCTTCAGCAGACTCTTAACAGTACCCAGTTATCTAAGCCTTAATCCCCTCACTCCTGAAATGGGAATAAAACCATGCTTCACAGAGTTGTGAGGACAGAAGGAAATAAATTACGTAAAGTACCTGGCCTGGGCCTGGCACACAGTAGGTGCTCAATACCCGTTAGTTTCTTTCCTCTTCTGCCCTGGAAGAAATGACAGGGAAACTTACTAAGTGAGACTTGCCCAAACCAAATTTATTTCTTGAAGCACAGGATAGAAGACTAGACAAGTGACCCTCAAGGCCTCCTTGAACCCCCAGGTCCACATTATATAACATGACTGTAACTCCCTAGTAAGTCCCTGGGGCCCTTCTTTCCACCTTTGTTTCCATAGGCCACTTTTCAGAAATTACTCATTTCAGAATGGAGAAGGAAATCACCAAGGGAGCTAAGAGCCTTGAGTAGGGACTCGGAGGCGGTGGCCTATGGGTCTGCGGCATTTCCTCCACAGGCTACAGGACGCACAGCTGTCCAGCTGGGGGCAGCCTGCAGTGAGAACGATGAGGGTGAGAGCATGGCGATGGAACCGGAGGACACAAACCCAGGGCACTCCCCCCGGAGCATGTCTTTCCTCAGCCTCTCCACAGCCTGCCCTGGAGGACAGTGAGACATCCCTTTGCCCAGCCACACCACCATGCATGCTGCTCTCTGCCTCCTCCTCCTCCGTCCCAGGTAGAATGAACTGGACTTTGTTCTGGAATGTTCTAACACTTTTTAAACATATTGCTGGAAGAGATGATTCTAGTGGTTGAAATCCATCCTTTCCACAGAAATGACTTTTCAAGGGCAAAGCCTATGTCCCATGAGTCACTGTGTTCCTGTCTTGTAGCAGAGGCTACGGCACACAGTGGGCAGGGGGAGAACTGGGCACACAACGGAATCTTAGCAGCTGGAGCATTCTGTTCACAGGACACCTGGAGGACTGCAGGAAGGTTGCATGTTTCTTCTTAAACTAAGGGTGTTCCTATGCCTGCTTGTGGAAAAGCCCTCCCTGGGGAGTCCCATTCTTTGAGGAACACTCTGGGCCTCCTCAACTCTTCAGTTTCCAGATCCAGCCACACTCAGAATCACCTGGGGCAACTGGACAACAATAGATTCCTGAGATCCAGGCCTGGAGGCACATTCTTCAGGTCTGACAGTGCCCAGCAAAGCAGAGGCTATGACAGCCAGGCTGGGTTGAGGGACAAATGGCATCAAGCAGTCACTACTGCCTTTCCCACAGAGAATTACCTCCTTACCTGCTATCAGAAAGAACTTTGTGTTCACTTTCCTTCTTAAAACCTTTCATGGCTTCGTCTCTGCCTACAGGATGCAGCCCAAACCTGCTAACCTCTTCAGCCTGATCTCCCAGCACTCTAAAAATGAGCTGGGCAGCTGTCCTCTCTGGGTCTTTGTATCTATCATCCCTTGGTTAAGACACCTTCTCCTGCCTTGTCCCCTGGAGAACTTGTGCTCAGCCTTGCAGGCTCTGAGAAGCCTTCCCTGACCTATCCTTGAGGTCACCATGTCGTGGGCATGCTCAGTGCCAAGCATCCACAGCCACCACTGATCACAGCTCCCACTTGTGCGAAGCACATGACACATGGTACTTGTACTGCTGGACCCTACCACTGACCCTGTGAGCCTGGATTCACTGTCATCCCTGTGCCTAAGGAAACAAATGGAGAGGCTGAAACACTTCCAAAGGTCATTTATTAGGACCCAGGACTCAGAGGATGCAGAAGTTATACCTTCTTCCAGCATCAACGCAGTTATCATATACATATTCTCCAGACTAAAAGCTCTTGGTGGGCAAGGGTTGTGTCTGATTCCTCCCTGCATTCCCAGCTAGCCCAGGACCTGGGACAGATGAGGGGTCACTTAGTTTGCACAATACACAAACGCCAGGCGAGAGGAAGCCAGGGTATCACAGCATGTGTGCAATGGCTGGCCTAAATGGTGGCCACCAGCCTGGCAAAGCAGTAGGGGCAGGTAAGAGCAAAGTGGGAGAAGTCTAACTTCTCTTATTATAGTTTAAGAACCATGTACAGCACATACCTTAAAAATGACTTAAAATCCCTGCTCTCAAAAATGCTAGGTGTAGTAAATGAGAGCGTTAGGATCCTAATCATCCACCTGATATCAGACATTGAGATTATAGCTCAGGGGCGTTTTAAGGAAATAAAAAACTGAAAACCCTGAGTGGATGGGTCATCTTAAAACCTTTGGCATTTCTGCAGTTTCTACTGGCTGACAAAAAAGCAGCAGAGTTGGCAGGATCCCCTGTTCTGTATCACTCCCTCCAAGGGCAATGGAAGTGGCGCAGGCTGGGTGGGCAGGGATTATAAGGGGAAGGCCCCCGAGGACAGGGCCTACCTCATCCACCTGTGCCCCAAATAAAGGCCCTGGCACAGAGGTCATTTTGATGCTTGCTGAGTGAATTACACTTAATGAGATGGTTTTAATAAAGACACTGACTGATCACCTGCTCCAATTCCTTGAGGGAGCAGCTTTACTCTGAGCAATGGAAGAACTGGGTCTCAAGAGTCCCTTTAAACGAGCCTGGGCAAAGTCCCAGGGGATGCTGCAGAGTGCTTAGAGGAGGGGAACACGAGGTGGAGAAGGGTAAGCTGAGCCCACACGATGTCTCCACACCTGCCCCAGTACTGGTGTATAGTCTAGCAAGTCTCCTAGGGGCTCACTGTGCACCTGGACTCTTGAATGGTCCAAGAGAGACCAAAGACAGCGGGCAGGGCTGGCAGGCGAGGGCACTCAGCTGCGGATGTCCCACTGGCACAGCCCCGACACCTCTTGGGGAAGTGCCTCTGCTTCCTAGGTCTCAGTGGGCTGCTTCACACTCTTGTACAGTTGTTGATGAGGTTGAGAGGGGGAAATGGGCCCACAGCCACCAAGGTGGGAGAGCGCGCTGGGAGTTCAACCCTGCCTGCACCTTCCCTCCCTCGACTGCTGCTTAAGTTGCTTTCTGGTTTTGTTCTTCCCGCACTAATAAGGCAGCACCTGTTTTGGTCTTGTTACATCATTAAAGAAAATTTGGGTTCTCAGTGAACAGCTTCATGTGGCTTAGTGGCCTGAGACAACAGAAGGACAGCCTTTGGGAACCCTAATTAACCTTGCACACCTCTGGGTCATTGAAAGAGAACCAGCGAGGCCTGTGGGATCATGGGACCCAACGAAGGCAGATGCTGCCCAGACTGCAGTGACTGCCTGGTGGGTTTGGACCCAGCATCGCCAGATGTTTATAGAGTTTTAAGAAGAGGCACAAAACCAGACCTGTGAGAAACCTTGTAGTTTTCAAAATATTGACTCAAGTTAAAATAAAAATTAAACAGAACAATGTGTATACTGAGACCTCATCGCAAGTCTGTGGACTGGAAGTGGTCTCATTTGCTGCCTTTGGATTTGGTTCGGCACCTGGCATTGTATTTTGTCTCCTTTACCTGCTCTGTGGACATAAGACAGGGTTATGAGGGTTGTGGGAGCCAGAGATCCCCATCAAAGGCATGCCTGCATCCACAGTGGGGCACAGTCAGAACAGAGTTTGCCCGTTTATTTCACCTCTGTAGCTGTGTTTCTTTTTTTTTTCTTTTTTAAATACCTTGTAAAAATCCCCCAAAGTACTCTGAAGTGGGTTCCCCCCCATCCTTTTTTTTTTGTCTGAAACCTGCAGTGGGAGTCATTTGGGCAGTGGCTTTTTGGCCTGAAACCTATAGTGGGAGTCATTTGTTTAGCTGCTCTGGGTTTCTGTTTCTTCATCTGAAAAATAGGGTAATAATAGGTAGATCCTTTGTTAATTTAGTTTGTTAATCACCAGGCTAAGGGCTACAATGGTGACTGAGATGTTTCCTGCGCTCTCATGGTTTATATACAAAAGCAGACGAATCATTCGATCAATAGTCAACTCCACATTTGTGCTAAACACTGGGGAGAAATAGCCGGGTGGCAGGAAGCTAGAGGTAAGGTGTGTGAAGTGCCTGGCATGAATAAATGAATCAACTAGCAGGTCAAGCAGTGGGGTAGGTACACGGAGTGAATGGAGCTTAACAGCACTTGGGAAAAGGCATGACCTTAATAAAAATGGAACGGTCAAGTCTTCAGCCAAGCTTTTTGGCTCCTCTATGTGGCAGGGACCCTAAAATGTTATATGGGCCAAACTGGAAGGAGACAATGTCAGCTCCCCGGGGCCCCTTATTCTCCCCTTGTTGATTAGAAGGGGAAGCAGCCCCAGGGTTGGAAGCAGGACCCAGGAGGTGTGGGGTCCAACCTGGGTATCTCCCTGGGGGAGGGGGTGTAGGAAGTCAGTTTTCTGACTCTTAATTAGTGGTGGTTTTCATTAGTTAAAAACCTCTATGTGATCTGAGACCCAAAGGAGACCAGCAGAGAAACTGGGTTACAATCAGCCCAGGTCCTGGACTGAGTCATGCGTTCTCATTCTCCTAGTTATTTCTACCCCGTATCAGCAAGGCTCTGGGCTAGGCGTGAAGGATCAGAGATGGAAGACATTGAGTCCCCGTGGAGTTCACAGTCCAGTGCCGGGACAGAAACATCAAGAGCTACCAGCGGGAAGCAGAGAGCTGTGGACACGGACGGGGTGCCTGCCTTAACCGGGGAGGTCAGGGAAGGCTTTCTGGGAAAGGGACCCCAAGCGGCATCCCCACTCACATGCACAATTCCAGAGATTCTACTAGAAGGCTGTCAAGAGCCATGCCTTCTGGCTGCACCAGCCTCCCAGAGTCCCCTGCTGCCCGATGCAGTGTCTGCAGAGCCAAACGCATCTTCCGCCACGCCTCATCCTCATCCGGCGCTGCATCCGACCCTCCAAGACTCCTGCAGGAGCCTGCCTCCTTCTGCAGGCTCAGCCAAAAGACCAACTCAGAACTCTTTTGTCAGAGCAAGCTGAGGGCGAGCCACCCGCCCCGGGGGCCACAACCCTCCCACGGCAATTGTGGCCCGTGCCAACCCCGCCTCTATGTGAACACTGGCAGGGTACCTCCTATTATCTCCTGTGATCAAAAGAATGTGACCTTCTTCCAGGTGGCAAGCTGGAAGCTTTGGAGAATCCTCCTACTGCTCCCTTTCAGCAGGATTCGCCAAACCAGGGATCTGAGGGTCGGAGTGGGCCGCCTTGTGGGACATGGGTACTGGGGAGAGAGGGCAGGTTTCACCTCAGGGCAGGAACCCCACCAAATGCTATCTGCTCCAAACGCTCTGGATGCCAGGGGCACAGCTGCTCAGGGGCCAGTGGCTGCAGGCAGTGCGGGGGAAGGAGTGGAGCTGCTCCCAATGGGAGAGGCCAGGGACTGCAGCCTTGCAAGCTCCAGCGCCCGGAGACGGCCTGTGGGCAGGTGGGGGTGCAGGTGGGCCGAGGGAGGTGGCGGGCGCATAGTTGAGCTGTGGCCTCGGGATCACAGCCCAGTCCCGGGGTGGGTGGACAGCCAGAACGTTTAGCCTCTGGCAGTGGGGAACGGCTTCAACCTGGTCGTAGGAGGACGGGCAGAGCCTCGCCTCTGGGGAGAAGGGTCCATTCTCCACTCCTGCCCAGGGAGAGACAGCCTCAGCCCCCGACTAGCTCCAATCCCAATCCCAATCCCAATCCCAGCCCCGGCCCCGGTCCCGGTCCCGCCCCGCCCCGCTCCGGGAAGATGAAAGCCCGGAGCCGCCGGAATCGCCTCGCTCGCTCCTACCTGCGGGCCGGGCGCCAGCTGGGGCTCGTCCTCCTCCCTGAGGCCGTCGCGGTCGGGCTCGGCTGGCGCCTCCGGGGGCCCTGCACCCGCTCCCGCTTCTAGGCTCGGCGGCGGTGGCGGCGGCGGCGGCGGCGGGGGCTCGGGCGCTTGGGGCTTCTGCAGCCCCGTGGCCCGCGCCCGCTCGCGCCGGCCCGCGCCGCCGCTGGGCCTGCTACGCCTCCGAGTCATGCTGCCGCGTTGCCGCTCCCTCGCTTCGTTCACGCCGCTGCCGCTGCCGCCGCCGCCGCCGCCGCTCCCCACACAGGACAACAGCCAATATGGCGGCGCCCGGCTCCCCTCCACCCGCTGCCAGCAGGTCAGAGGGCACGCGGAGTCCGCGCCGCCGCATTAGCCCCCGAGGCTGCCAGCGCCATTTTGAATAAGGTCATCACCCGGAGTTCCGTGGGAGAAAAGCGGGGCGTGGGGAGACGCCCTCCCCATGGCGGGACTGGAGCTAGCGACCTGCGAGGGGAACGTGGGCGAGGCTGTGGTGGTCCATGTGCCCTTAGGCGCTTAATAATTGCCCGTTAAATGGATGAGTGAATTCATTTCTGCGGTACTTTCACACTCCTCACTTGACTCCTCTCTTAACACAGAGAAGCGGGTAACGAGTTATCCCATTTGGTCGCCAACCTTGTATAGAGAAGGTTGCGGGACATTTTCCAGCCGGCGCTCCTGGCCCATGTGGGCAGCGTGCGGGGACAGCGGGTTCCAGACGCGGCTGGCTCTGCCTGAGTCGGCGGGGGCGAGCCACGCCGGTTTGATCAGTGCGGGTGCCCGGGCTCCTGCTCAAGAAGTGAGCAGAGAGGGTTTGGAGGACACAAAGGAGCCTTCAGAATGGCATAGTGATGAGGTGCACGTTTGGCGCAGCGGTTGGGCCCAGGCTTGGGACGCCCACGCTCCAGCTGCCGGGGTGTTTCCTGCTAAAGTTCACCCCGGGAGGCAGCAGGAGATGTCTTGGGTGCCTGCCACCCACGTGGGAGATGCGGCCTGAGCTCTGAGCTCCTGGCTTAGGCGTGGCACAGCCCTGGCTGTTAGGCGTTTGGAGTGAACCAGTAGAAGGGAGATCTGCCTCTCTCTTTGTGTGTTTCTGCCTTTCAAATAAATAAAATGCATTTTTTAAAATTTAATAATTATATGTGTAGTTGTAAAAAAAGGATTTCCCCCTCCCTTTGTTTTTGTATGTAATATATGCACATGAGAGGCAGAGTTACAGAGAGAGAGAGAGAGAGAGTTCCTCCACCCACTGGTTCACTCTGCAAATGGCCACAACAACAGGAGCTGGGCATGTCTGAAGCCAGAAGCCAGGAGCTTCTTCCGGGTCTCCTACACAAATGCAGGGGCCCAAGGACTTGGGCCATCTTCTACTGCTTTCCCAGGCCATATTAGAGAGCTGGATTGGAAGTGAAGTAGCCAGGCCTCGAACCGGCACCCACATAGGACACCTGTGCTTCAGGCCAGGGCATTAACCCAGTGTTCCACAGCACTGGTCCCAGGCAGAGACTCAACCCACTACGCCACAGCGCCAGCTCCTGGTACACAGCCGTAGAACATTTTGGGTGCAGGTCAGTGGTGTTCTGAAACGGCGTGGTGGTTGCACTGCTGTGTAGAGTTGCTTCCCTCTCATCGGAGGCAGGATCCTGAAGAGCTAAATGGAAGGCTCTGGAGCTCTCCTTCACAATCAAGAACATAGACTGGAAATAGCTCTTCATTCTGCACAGGAATTATTAGTGGCCCTATCAACAGTTTGAACGAGGCAGGTGAGTCACACTCTGTGTGGCCAGAGTGGAAGAAAAATGGCCTTGAAGAAGGACAGAGCCTTTTGGTCAGATCCCAGTTACTGACACTCATCTGGATGTGGTCACCCTGGGAACACACTGGCACATTGTTGCCATCCGACAGGCAGCCAGAGGTATAGTGTGGTCACCCTGGTAACACATGAGCACCATTGTTGGCATCCGACAGACAACCAGTGGATAGTCAATGCTTGTTCCATGCAGCGGTCCCCTATTGTCCTTGGGAAACACGCTCTGAGACCCCAGTGGACCTCTGAAACCAAGATAGTCCCAAGTCCTGTGTACACTGTTTTCTCCTATACATGCATAACTAAGACAAAGCTTAATTTGTAACTTAGCTACGATAGGAGATGAACAATTACCAAGTATAAAATAGAGCAAATATAATATAATGTAATAAAATGTCCAGCATCACTGGTCTTGTGTTTTGGGGCCGTTGCTAAGTAATATAAGGGCTACCTGAACACAAGCACTCTGTACCACCACAGTGGGTCTGGTGTCCAAGATGGCTCCTGAGTGCCTGTTGGGCAGGTGGTATATGCAGTGTGCATTCGCTGGACAGCTGAGACTTCATCATTGAAGTCTTGATTGAGTCAGATCAGTGTCAACTTAGAGCTTACGACTTGTGTACTTCTGCAACCTGGTATTTTCTAACCACAGCCAATGGGGAGGGGAAGCCTCTGGTAAGAGGGAACTACTACACCGAACATCAGCCAGGGCTTGCGTTTGTGTGACAGGGGCAGCACACCCTCTGGCTCCAGGGATATCTGTGCTCTAGACGCACTTGGTTTGGGGGGAATTTGTAAAAAATTAATAAAAGTATTTTTTGAAAGATTTATTTATTTATTTATTTAAAAGGCAGAGCAACAGAGAGAAAAAAGGAGATAAAGTTACCTTTCTTTTTTTTTCTTATTTTATTTTTATTTATTTGAGAGGTAGATTTACAGACACTGAGAGGGAGAGACAGAGAGAGAGAGGTCTTCCATCCGCTGGTTCACTCCCCAAATGGCAGTAATAGCCAGAGCTGCACCAATTCAAAGCCAGGAGCCAGGAGCTTCTTTCCGGTCTCCCACGTGGGTGCAGGGAACCAAGGACTTGGGCCATCTTCTGCTGCTTTCCCAGGCCACAGCAGAGAGCTGGATTGGAAGTGGAGCAACTGGGACTAGAACTGGTGCCCATATGGGATGCTGGCACCTCAGGCAGAGGATTAACCTACTGCGCCACAGCGCCCACCCCGAGAGAGATCTTTCATCTGCTGGTTCACTCCCCCAAATGGCTGCAACAACCTGGGCTTGGCTGGGGTGGAGCCAGGAGCCAGGAACTCCATCCTGGTCTCCCACATTGGTGGCAGGAGCCCAAGCCCTTGGGTTTCCTTCCCAGCACATTGGCAGGAAGCTTGATCAGAAGCAGAGCAGCTGGGACTCAAACTAGTGCTCCAATATGCGATGCTGATTACGTAAGCAGTAGCTTAACCCACTGTGCCACAACACCAGCTCAAGGAATAAAAAAAAATTAATTAATTTACTTATTAAAGTTTATTTATTTGTAAGGTAGAGTTACAGAGAGGGAGACAAAGAGAGAGAGAGAGAGCTCTTCCATCCGCTGGTTCACTTCCCAAATGGCCACAACTGCCAGGGCCATGCCAGGCTGATGCCAGGAGCCAGGAGCTTCTTCCAGGTCTCCCACATGGGTGTAGAGACTCAGGGACTTGGGCCATTTTTGGCTGCTTTCCTAGGCGCATTAGCAGGGAGCTGGATCAGAAGTGGAGCAGCCAAGACCCATATAGGATGCCAGCACTGTAGGCCGCAGCCTAACCTACTGTGCCACAAGGCTGGCCCCTTATTTTATTTATTTAATTTTATTTCTCTGAAAGGTAGAGAGCAAAATCTCCCATCTGCTGGTTTACGCCCCAAATGCCCAGGATAGCCAGGGCTGGGCGAGGCAGAAGTTGGGAGTCAGGTCTCAAACCAGTGCCCACATGGGATGCTGGCACTGCAGGCGGCGGCTTTACCTGCTATGCCACAGCACCAGCCCCCTGGACCAAATGATTCTTGCAGGCTTATAAATATAGCCCACCGGACACTCCCCACCCCTGCTTTGGGAATGGCGTTTGGTGCAGCAGTTAACGCAGCACTTAGGGCTCAGCACTCCATATCAGAGTGCCTGAGTTCAAGTCCATGCCTCTGCTCTCCATCATAGTTTCTTGCTAATGTGCACCCTGGGAGGCAGCAAGTGGTGGTACATGTATTTAGATCCCTTTCAGTCACATGGGAGGCCTGGATTGAGTCCCTGGACCAAATGATTTTTTTAAAAAAAGATTTATTTATTTATTTGAAAGGCAGAGTTAATACACAGAGAGAGGGAGAGGCAGAGAGATAAAGACAGGTCTTCCATCCTCTGGTTCATTCCCCAATTGGCCGCAACAGCCGGAGCTGCGCCGATCCAAAGCCAGGAGCCAGGAGCTCCTTCCGGGTCCCCCTCACGGATGCAGGGACCAAAGGACTTGGGCCATCTTCTACTGCTTTCCCAGGCCATAACAGAGGGCTGGATCAGAAGTAGAGCAGCCAGGACTCGAACTGGAGCCCATATGGGATGCCAGCACTGCAGACAGTGGCTTCACAGGCTACGCCACAGCACCAGCCCTGCAGGCTAAGTTTTAAATGGATAATTTTAGGTGGCCCGCAAATGATGTTATAAATATTCAAATGGCCCTTGGCATTAAAGAAGGTTCCCCACCCCTGCCCTAAAGGAACAAAATCTCTTGTTTTAAAAATTCAAATATGTTTCAAATGAAAACTCCCGCCCATTTATTAAGCACTCACAGAATGCAAGGTACTGTGCAAAACGTGAACAGACTTGTTCATACTCTTATATATCAAAACGGACTATTCTGTTGTACTCATTTTCACCTGAGATTGACAGATCCGCTGTCAAAAATCAACCATAGTTTCAAGACTTGCTCAGGAAACAAGTTTTGAGTCTGTAATAGAAGTAGATCATGTGGGTTAAGGAAGAAGTTAACCTGTGAAGTCTTTCAGCTGCACATCAACATCCCCTCCCTCTGAAACCACCATGCTTCTTCCTCCTCTCAAGCCACTTTCTCTGCCACCTCCCTTCATACGAATTTTTGATCAAGTCACCAGTGCCGTGGCCATGAGGTTAATCAGCTCTGGCACATCATTCTGATGGGCCTAGAAAGCAGGCAGTAACAGGTATGCCTTGTGCCTGTGTGGTATGACGTGTGTGCCAGAAAGTGGACAATAAATTCCACTGGCACACAGCCACCTGTCTACTCGGTGAACATCCTGGGGGTCTGGAGTCTGCTGAGATGTTCCCTGCAACACGAAGTTCCCACCACTTAAAAAAAGAGGTGCAGTACTTGGTGCACTTAGGAGGTAACACCTCCATATCTAAGGACATTATTTTGACCAGTTGCGGGGTCCCTTAAACACTGCCGACATTAGGGGAGGACTTGTAAGGGAGAGAACATTTTCTGAGTGGGTCAGGCTGTAGAGTAAGTAGTTCTAGCTTTGGCTTTTAAATGCTCAAGCATTGGATCAAAGTTAGGCCCTCCTTCAGCAACTACTTACTCTCCTTTTGAGGAGTAGTTCCTGGCTCGCTCCAGGGTCTGCTGAAATTGGATACCTGCCATGTGCCCGCCCCCACACCATCACCCCCAAGCTCCCTGTTACCTGATCCATTCAGCCATAAAATTGGGGATGCCTGCCAACACTCCATCACCAAGAGGAAGCGATATTTATGACCCACGTCCAAACAAGTCCTAAAGCGCAGGTTTGCTGCCTGGCCATGTTGCTTGCATTCCTGTCCTGTCCGCCTCCTCTCACCTGTGCGGTGGGCTCGCGGAGAGTTGTTAATGAGGAGTTGAAAGGAAAAAAAAAATCTGCATCCCAGTTTTGTTTTTTTTTTTTTGTTTTGTTTTGTTTTGTTTTGTTTTTGACAGACAGAGCTAGACAGAGCGAGAGAGACAGAAAGGTCTTCCTTTTCCGTTGGTTCACCCCCAAATGGCCGCGCTGTGCCGATCCAAAGCCAAGAGCCAGGTGCTTCCTCCTGGTCTCCCACACGGGTGCAGGGCCCAAGCACTTGGGCCATCCTTCACTGCCTTCCTGGGCCACAGCAGAGAGCTGGACTGGAAGAGGAGCAACCGGGACTAGAACCCCTGGGTGCCGGCGCTGCAGGCGGAGGATTAGCCAAGTGAGCCGCAACACCGGCCCTGCATCCCTGTTTTTATAGGATTGCTTAGGAGATCCAGTCTTCCTCAGAGAGGGCCTAAGGACATGGAAAAGAGAAAATCACAAAGGGATCCTGCAATAAAAAACACACCAATTCCTCCTCAAATGGACTTCTTGGACTTTCAGCCTTCAGACCTGTGAACTACATAGACCTCTTATGCATTTCTCAGCCTCAGGTGTTTCATTATAGCAAAGGAAAATTCATTGATCCAGAGTCCCTTCCTCTCCCAGATCTCCTCCTGAACTGGAATTGGGCTGCGGCCTAATTAAGCATTTTTTTGGGGAGGGAGAACACCAATTCTCTCTCCTTGATCCTCTAACCCTGAGAATTGGGCTGGACTCTTCCACCTCTATGGACAGAGGGGAGAAGAAACAAGGCTGGAGAGGGTGAGAGAAGTGGTCGGAGTGGGCATGATGTTGATTCCAGGCTGAAACTGGGCCTTCCCGTGAGGGTCATGCACCTGGGTCAAGAGGAAGAATGATGGGCAAAGCTTTGCTGTGGCAAAGCAAGTAAAGCCACTGCTTGAAGTGCCGGCATCTCATATGGGCACCGGTTTGAGTCCCGGCTGCTCCACTTCCAATCCAGCTCCCTGCTATGGCCTGGGAAACAGTAGAAGATGGCCCAAGTCCTTGGGCCCCTGCACCTGCATGGGAGACCCTGAAGAGGCTCTTGGCTTCAGATCGGCGCAGCTCTGGCTATTGCAGCCAACTAGGGAGTGAACCAGCAAATGAAAGACCTCTCTCTCTCTCTTTTTTTCTCTCTCTGCCTTTCTTCTCTCTGTGTAACTCTGTCTTTCAAATAAATAAATAAAATCTTAAACAAAGAGAGAGAGAGAGAGAGAGAGAGAGAGAGAGAGAGAAGGATGTCCAGGTGAAGCAGGGGATGAGAAAGATGTCCAGGGGAGGCAAAGTGAGCTGGACTTTGCCTTGACCTCTTTCAGGCTCTGCAGACTTACATGTCACCATAACTGTCATTGAGGAGTTTTAATGATGCATTTTTTTATTATTTTTTTTTATTTTTTGACAGGCAGAGTGGACAGTGAGAGAGAGAGACAGAGAGAAAGGTCTTCCTTTGCTGTTGGTTCACCCTCCATTGGCCACCGCAGCCGGCGCGCTGCGGCCGGGCACTGCGCTGATCTGAAGACAGGAGCCAGGGTGCTTATCCTGGTCTCCCATGCGGGTGCAGGGCCCAAGCACTTGGGCCATCCTCCACTGCACTCCCTGGCCACAGCAGAGAGCTGGCCTGGAAGCGGGGCAACCAGGACAGAATCTGGAGCCCCGACCGGGACTAGAACCTGGTGTGCCAGCGCTGCAAGGCAGAGGATTAGCCTATTGAGCCACGGCGCTGGCCTTGATGCATTTTTAAAAAATTTTATTTTATTTATTTGAAAGAGTTACAGATGGAGGCAGGGAGAGAGAGAGAGAGAGAGAGAGAGAGAGAGATCTCCTATCTGCTGGTTCAGTCCCCAGCACTGGGGCCAGGCCAAAGTCAGGAACCTAGAACTCCATCCTGGTGTCCTACATGGGTGGCAGGGGCCCACGCACTTAGGCCATCTCCTGATGTTTTCCCAGGCACATTTTCAGGGAACTAAATCATAAATGGATATAGCTAGCACTCATATGGGATGCTGGCATGGCAGCTTAACTTACCATGCCACAACACTGGTCCCTTAATGGTCCATTTTTTAAAAGTTACTCTTTGAGGCCAGGATTGTGGCAGAGCGGGTTAAGCTGCTGCCTGCAATGCCGGCATCCCATATGGGCACTGGTTCATGTCCTAGCTGCTCTACTTCTGACCCATTTCCCTACTAATGTGCCTGGGAAAGCAGCAGAGGATGGCCCACGTGCTTAGGCTCCTGTGCCCATGTGGTGACCTGGAAGAAGTTCCTGGCTGCCAGCTTTGGCCTGGCCCAGCCCTGGCTGTTGCAGCCATTTGGGGAGTGAACCAATAGATCAAAGACCTCTCTGTCTTTTTTTCTCTCTCTCTGTCTCTGTAACTCTGCCTTTCAAATAAATAATTTTTTTAAAGATACTCTTCCTAGGACGTGAATAATAAATTGCTAGTGAAGTAGACTGCTTTATCAGATTAAAGCATGTCTCTGGACCATTCCTTAACTGGGAAAGACCAACTGAACCTATGCCACCCCCTCATCCACCTGACCCTCTTAGTAATTCTGCCCCCAAATATTTACTCCAGCTAGGATGAGTCTCTGTTCCTAAATCCTCATGCGCAAGCAGTGTAATTAAGCCCTCACCTTAATTTCTATTTTGAACTCCATTCTGCTGGAGTGGCAGAAACTTAATCTTGGCTAATTTAGGGTTCCCTGGGGTTGTGTTTGAGGCTCAGGAGTCTCATCTAGTACAGTTATCTGCAGTTTCTCTTATCTGCAGTTTCATTTTATGCACTTTTAGTTTCTGTATGTGGTCAACCATAGAAAGGAAATATTAAGTTGAAAGTTCCAGAAATAAATAATCCATATGTTTTAATAAATTCTATAAGTCTGCTGTTATAACTGTTCTACTTTGTTATCAGTGATGCTGTTCATCGCTCCCTGGGCCTGGTTTGTGATTTAAACTTTATCATACTTGTGTGCTGTGGTTTGGTTTGAGTACATCCCCCAAGGCTTCTGTGCTGGAAGCTTCAATGTGGTGATGTTGATAAGGGTGAGGCAGGGAGCTAGTTAGTGAACAAAAGGAACCAAGACACTGCCAGCAGTCTCCTTGCAGGAGCCACCCACCATGAAAATCCCAGCCTATTCAGCATAGCCACTCTCCCGTGATGCACCTGAGCCTCACTCCCCCATCATGTCATGTTGACCACATGTATGCCAAGCACCGTGTGGACACACGCTGAAACCTTCCCAGAGATCACCACGCACTCTCTACCCCATTTGTATATTCAATTAGGGGACCGCCCCCTGACCAATAAAGTGGCGACCCAAACTTCAGAGGAGCATAGCTGTGGCAGCAGACACCCAACCCATCTCCTCAGGGAGGAAGGCAGCCCACATTCACTTCTGAGTGTGTGCTACCCTTTACACTAGCACCTTCCTCCTCTCCTTTCCTCCTCTCCCCTCCCTTCCCTCCCCCCTCTTTTTTTTTTTTTTTGAGATAAATAAACAGAGATGACCTAGACATTAGAGTTAGTAGACAAGAATTTATTTCATGTAAAAAAAATAAAGTTCAGGGCCAGCATTGTGGTATTGCAGGCTAACCTACTGCCTGCATTGCTAGCATCCTATGTGGATGCCAGTTCGTGTCCCAGCTGCTCCACTTCTGTCCAGCTCCCTGCTAATGGCCTGGGAAAGGCTGTGGAGGATGACCCAAGTGCTTGGACCCCTGCCACTAACATGGGGGACCTGGAAGAAGCTCCTGGCTCCTGGTTTCGAACTGGCCCAGCTCTGGTTATGTATCTGGGGAGTGACCAGTGGATAGAAGATCTCACTCTGTCTCTCCCTCTCTCTCTCTGTAACTCTGACTTTCAAACAAATAACAAATAAGTAAATCTTTAAAAAAAGGTTTAGAGGTTGGCATTGTGGCATAGCATGTAAAGCTGCCTCCTGCAATGCTGGCATCCCGTATGGGTGCTGGTTCAAATCCTGGCTGCTCCACTTCTGATACAGCTCCCTGCTAATGGCCTGAGAAAAGCAGCAGAAGATGGCCCATGTGTTTGGGCCCTTGCCACATATATGGGAGACCCAGATGAAGTTCCTGGCTTCTGGCTCCTGGCTTTAGTCTGGCCCAGCCCTGGCTGCTGTGGCCATATGAGGAGTGAACCAGTGGATGGAAGCTCTGTTTGCCTCTCTCTCTCTCTCTCTCTCTCTCTCTCTCTGACTTTCAAATAAATAAATAAAACTTTAACAGATTTTTTAAAGTTTGAGGCATATTTTTTCTTATTTTTATTTGTTTATTCAAAAGGCAGAGAGACAGAGATAGATGATAGAGTGATGATAGATGATAGAAACAGAAATTGTTCTTCTGCTAGTTTGCTCCCCAAGTGTCTGAAACATCTGGGGCTGAGTCAGGCTAAAGCCAGGAATGGGGAATTCAGTCCAGACTTCCCACCTGGGTGGCAGGGACCCAAGTACTTCAGCCTTTACCTGCTGCTTCCCAGGGTGCACATTAGCAAGAAGCCAGAATTGGAAGTGAAGCCAGGACTTGAACCCATGCACTCTGAAATGGGATGTGGCCCTCACAAGCTGCCTCTTAACCATGGCACCAAGTGCCTGCTCCTATTTTTGAAATTACAAAAACAAAACAAAGAAACAAACAAAAGCAACTCAAGAGGCAGAGAAAGAAGCAGACAGCAGGCACACACACACACACACACACACAGCTCCCAGCCGGGGCTGGACCAGGTCCAGACTGGGAGCTGGGAACACAGTCCAGATCTCCCACATGGGTGACAGGAACCCAGTTACTGAAGTCCTCATCGCTGCCTCCCAGGGCCTGCATTAACAGGAAGCTGGAGCCAGGAATTGAGCCCCAACAGCCCGATACATAGCCACTAGGTCAAATACCCGCCCTTCATGGTATCTGTTCTTTTTAAAATTCCCTTTCCTTAACCTTTCTTCTTCTTCTTCTTTTTTTTAAGATTTATTTTATTTATTTGAAAGACAGAGTTACAGAGAGAGGCAGAGACAGAGATAAAGGTCTTCCATCTGCTGGTTCACTCCCCAAATGGCCACAACTGCCAGAGCTGCGCCTATCTGAAGCCAGGAGCTAGGAGCTCCTTCCGGGTCTCCCACACGGGTGCAGGGGCCCAAGCACTTGGGCCATCTTCTATTGCTATCCCAGGCCACAGCAAAGAACTGGATCGGAAGAGGAGCTGCCAGGACTAGAACCAGAACCCATATGGGATACCAGCGCTTCAGGCCAGGGCTTTAACCCGCTGCTCCACAGCGCCGGCCCCAATTCTTCTTCTTCTTCTTTTTTTTTTTTTTAAGATTTATTTATTTATTTGAAAGTCAGAGTTACACAGAGAGAGAAAGAGAGGCAGAGAGAGAGAGAGAGAGGTCTTCCATCTGCTGGTTCACTCCCCAGTTGGCCACAATGGCCAGGGCTGCACCAATTCCAAGCCAAGAGGCAGGAGCTTCCTCCAGGTCTCCCACGTGTGTGTAGGAGTCCAAGTACTTGGGCCATCTTCTACTGCTTTCCCATGCCATAAAAGAGTTGGACTGGAAGTAAAGCAGCTGGCACTCAAACCGGTACCCATATGGGATGTTGGCACTGCAGGTGGCAGCTTTACCAGCTAAGCCACAGTGCTGGCCCTGACGGTATCTGTTCTGACCTGGCCTTGGAAGCCATATGTCCTCAGGTCAAATGAGGCCATACAGGAGCATAAGCTCAGAAAACTGGTAGGGGCCATCTTGGAGAGATGTTGTCTCAAGCGTCTGTGGGTTGCCAAGACACTCCAGACACAAAATATTCTACCAAACTTAGACATTGTACAGATCGAAAGGAAGTACAGGGCATCTTCAGGGCTGGGAGAAAAGAGCAAATGCTTGTATCAGCCACCAACGAGTTCATGAACTTGACCTTCTGCTGCCCAGGGATGTGTCTGTTTTCTGGCTCTGCGCAGTGCACTGGGACCTTGACTTCAGACATCACAGCGCTCTGCTATGTGGATGACATCAGCAGAGAGGAACAGTGTGAATTTCCCCTCAGCAAAGCCCCATTTCCCTGAACTCTCACCTTGAATCTTAACAGGAGCCCTAATCCCACAACGGATTATTTCCAAAACCTTCTTGCTGGGGCCTGCACTGTGGTGCAGTAGGTTAGTCCTCTGCCTGCAGCACTGGTACCCTATATGGGAGTCGGTTCTAGACCCGGCTGCTCCTCTTCTGATCCAGCTCTCTGCTGTGGCCTGGGAAAGCAGTAGAACATGGTCCAAGCCCTTGGGCCCCTGCACACACGAGGGAGACCCGGAGGAAGCTCCTGGCTCCTGGCTTTGAATTGGTGCAGCTCCAGCTGTTGCGGCCAATTGGGGAGTGAACCAGTGAATGATGATCTCTCTCTATCCCTCTCTCTGTGGGTAACTCTGCCTCTTAAATAAATAGAATCTTTTTTTAAAAAAAATTAAGATGTATTTTCTCTCTCTCTCTAACTCTGCTTTTCAAATAAATAACTAAATCTTATTTATTTATTTTAAAGAACTTGGAAAAGATATCATCCAACCTGAGGGAGGAAATTGCTCCACAAACCCAGTCTGGGTCTCTGCCAATGCAGTGGTTTTTCAGGTCTGATCTCCTTGTCCTCTGCGGGGGTGGGGGGTGGGGGGACTGTGACCAGCAGAGGGTGGAAGCCATAGAGGGGTGTGGAAGGAGGTACAGGCTGATAATGGGAACGCTGTCTGAACTTTGCTTCCTCTAGGATATGGAGCATTGATGCTGGACAGCCAAGGGGGTTATGAGGCTTGAGAGAAAGCATGATGTGAAGGTTTAGAGGAGATTATTTTCTTGGTTCAGCAGCCCCATGAGGTTGAGCTGATTAGCTCATCTGGGAAGAAAGACTTTCCTTCTACCCTGTTAGGTTCTGCAACTGGGACCTTTGTGTTGAACTGACAAAAGTTAGAATAACAACAGAAAAATCATGTAGATTTTATTGTTAATATTTTAATTTTTACACGTGTATAGAAGCCCTCAAAGAAAAGAAATGAATATCCAAATTAAAAAAAAAAAACACAAGATCTGTTGGCTCATATACCATTTTAACAAAGAGCAATAAATTATGGAACTATGACAAGACAAATGAAAAATGGGCTTGAGCTAAAGGAGGTAAATTATAGGAAAGTGACTAGTGGGTCAGGTAAACTACAACGCCAGCTTCTCATATCCAAGTGCCAGTTCAAGTCCCGGCTGCTCCACTTCTGATCCACCTCTCTGCTGATGCTGCTGGGAAAGCAGCAGAAGATGACCCAAATGCTTGGGCCACTGCCAGCCACATGGAGACCTGGGTGGAGTTCTGAGTGCCTGATTTTGGTCTGGCCCAGCCTTGGCTGCAGCTGGCATTTGAGGAGTGAGCCAGTAGATGGAAGATCTCTCTTGTCTCTGTCATTCTGTTTTTCAAATAAATAAATAAATTTTTTTAATGTAGCTTTTCCCAGTACAGTCCCAATTCCTCTCCCATCCCTGGTTTAGAAGGAAATCCAAAATCTGTGCTATACAATATGGTAGCCACCAGTCACATGAATACTTGAAATATGAGGGAATGAACTTACAAAGTTCGTGGAAAATGGATTTAAAGGATACATTTATTTTGGTGCAATTTTTTTTTTGACAGGCAGAGTTAGACAGAGAGAGAGAGAAAGGTCTTCCTTTTCCATTGGTTCACCCCCAAATGGCCACTACGGCTGCCGCGCTGTGCCGATCCGAAGCCAAGAGCCAGGTGCTTCCTCCGGGTCTCCCATGCGGGTGCAGGGCCCAAGCACTTGGGCCATCCTCCACTGCCTTCCTGGGCCACAGCAGAGAGCTGGACTGGAAGAGGAGCAACTGGGACAGAATCCGGCGCCCCAACTGTGACTAGAATCTGGAGTGCTGGCGCCACAGGTGGAGGATTAGCCAAGTGAGCCGCAGCGCCGGTCTTGGTGCAAATTTTTTTTTAAATCCATGCATAGTTTTTTAATAATACACATTTTCTTAAAAAAAAAAGATTTATTTACTCATTTGCAAGTCAGAGTAACACAGAGAGAGGAGAGGCAGAGAGAGAGAGAGAGAGATCTTCTATCTGATGGTTCACTCTCCAGATGGCCACAACAGCTGGAGCTGCACTGCTCCGAAGCCAGGAGTCAGGAGCTTCCTCCGGTCTCTCACGTGGGTGCAGGGGTCCAAGGACTTGGTCCATCTTCCACTGCTTTCCCAGGCCACAGCAGTGAGCTGGATCAGAAGTGGAGCAGCCAGGTCTCGAACTATTGCCTAAATGGGTTGCTGGCGCTTCAGGCCAGGGCGTTAACCCACTGCACCACAGCGCCACCCCTATAATACACATTTTCAACAAAGTTTTTGAAGATTCCCTTTATGCGTGGATGTCAACAAAATAAAATATTTTAACCTTATTTCCCATGAACTTATTGAAGTATTCTCAGAGGATTAATGTGACTGAGGAACCAAGTCATTAAAGATTTTATTTACTTATTTGAGAGTTGAGTTACAGACAGAGAAAGGGAGAGAGGGAGAGACATAGAGAGGGTGAGAGGGAGATAGGGAGGTCTTCCATTCACTGGTTCACACCTCAAATGACCACCATGGCTGGAGCTGTGCTGATCCTAAGCCAGGAGCCATGAGTTCCTCTGGGTCTCCCACATGGGTGCAGGGGCCCGAGGACTTGGGCCGTCTTCTACTGCTTTCCCAGGCCAAAGCAGAGAGCTAGATCAGAAGAGAAGCAGCTGGTACTAGAATCAGCTCCCATATGGATGCTGGCACCACAGGCAGAGGCTTAACCTATTGTGCCACAGTGCTGGCCCCCAAATCATTAAATTTTAATTAACTTAAAGTGTAGAAAAAGAAACTTGTTTACATTTTTTTTTTTTTGACAGGCAGAGTGGACAGTGAGAGAGAGAGACAGAGAGAAAGGTCTTCCTTTGCTGTTGGTTCACCCTCCAATGGCCGCCGCGGCCGGCGCGCTGTGGCCGGCGCACCGCACTGATCCGATGGCAGGAGCCAGGAGCCAGGTGCTTTTCCTGGTCTCCCATGGGGTGCAGGGCTCAAGCACCTGGGCCATCCTCCACTGCACTCCCTGGCCACAGCAGAGAGCTGGCCTGGAAGAGGGGCAACCGGGACAGAATCCGGCGCCCCAACCGGGACTAGAACCCGGTGTGCCGGCGCCGCTAGGCGGAGGATTAGCCTAGTGAGCCGCGGCGCCGGCTTGTTTACATAATTTTTAAAAGATTTATTTATTTGTTTGAAAGTTGGAGTTATACACAGAGAGGAGAGGCAGAGAGAGAGAGAGAGAGAGAGAGAGAGAGAGAGAATCTTCCATCTGCTGATTCACTCCCCAATTGGCTGCAACGGCCAGAGCTGCGCCGATCCAAAGCCAGGAGCCAGGAGCTTCCTCCAGGTCTCCTATGTGGGTGCAGGGGCCCAAGGACTCAAGCCATCTTCTACTGCTTTCCCAGACCATAGCAGAGAGCTGGATTGGAAGTGGAGCAGCCGGAACTTGAATCAGCGCCCATATGGGATACTAGCACCGCAGGCAGTGGCTCTACCCACTATGCCACAACACCAGCCCCACTTGTTTACATAATTAAAAAATGGTACGTTTACTTGGAACAACTTGCTATGGGAATCTACTTTTCCAACCCTAAGTTTTGCAAAATATAAACACAGATCATTTTTCCAATGAAATCTGACTGCCAAATAGAGAGGGCTGTAATTAGAAAACAAACACCAGACTTAGATGTGCTATGAGATAATGAATACAAAACATCCCATGTTAAAACAATAATATTTACAATATAGTTGGCTAAATAAATTATATTATGAAAATTAATTTCACCTGTTTCATTTTGTGTTTTAAAATATGGCTACTGAAAATTTTTAAATTAGGATAAGCACAAATTTTATTCTATTTTTATTGCATAGGGCTTCTCCAGATCTCCAAACATATCCCGAGGTCTCCTCTGTGAGTTTTGGGAACTAGTAGGTTGCTATATCTGGTAACGGAGAACCTGCAGGCCTCTGGGGCAGAGAACAGAGTCAGGGCTCTGGATCAGACCTGGACTGACTCCCAGGCTCCAGATCTCACAGCACTGTGCCGATAGGCAGGTCACGTACCTGCTCGCACCTCACACATCCAGAGCCCTAGTGGGACACTGGAAGCAGAGCTTGTGGTCAGAACTCAATATGCAAGAGCTAATTTTCATTACAGAGGGCAATGCTACAGGACTCGCAACTATTCAAGTATAACTAGACTTGAACATGCAAATACAAGAGGGCTTTAAGAAATCTGTTTCTGAACTTGGGGCACCTTCCGAACCCCAGTGGAGCGGGCCCAGGAACGTCCTGCCCAATTCATGGCCCAGTGGTGGGCCGTTGGCAAGCAGAGATACGTGTGGGCTCCGTCAGCTTCAGGAGAGTGTTACAAGCAGGGAGGGGACATTTATTTCAGGTGTCCTATGCTTGGAATAAGGGGGGCACTTGAGGGATCTTAGGCGGGAAAAGATGGGATGCTTGGTTGAGGGGGAAGGTCAAGGGAGAGTTTGGGAGCTATGCCTGCGGTAAGTCACCTCAGGAACCCCACGCACAACCACAGGAATAGAGCATGCTGGGGGAAGGTGGCCAGGGTCCTGGGGAAGACTAAGACGAGCACAGAGGATGGAAGTCGGGGGAGTGATGCTGTCCACACACCAGACAGGGAGTCTACAGCGGTTACTGGGCTAGGCTCAGTATTATTTTTTAAAGATTTATTTATTTATTTGAAAATCAGACTTACAGGGAGAGAGAGAGAGAGAGAGAGAGAGAGAGCGCTTCCATCTGCTGAGTCACTCCCCAGGTGGCTATAATAGCCAGGGCAGGGCCAGGCTGAAACCAGGAGGCTGGTCTGCCATGAGAGCACAAGGGCCCAAGCACTTGGACCACGTTCTGCTGCTTTCCCAGGCACATTGGCAGGGAGCTGGATTGGAAGTGGAACAGCCAGGACTCAAACTCATATGGGATGCTGGCATCACAGGTGGCAGCTTAACTTACTGTACCACAATGCCAAGCCCAAGGGAAAGAGATCTAACTGCTGGTTCACTCCCTGCAAGGGCTGGGGCTGGGACTGGGCTAGGCCAACGCCAGGAGCTCAGAACTCCAACCGGGTCTCCCACATGGGCCATCATCTGCTGCCATCCCACTCACATTAGCAGGAAGTTGAGTGGGAAGCAGGGGAGTCAGGACTCAAACTAGCACTCCCAAACCTCATTTGGGATGTGAATCCCAAGTGAGGTTTAACCTAATGTGCCAGTGTCCACCCTAGAAACGCTACAGCTTCCCATCTGACACCTGCTTCTGGGATACCAGATCAGTATTAACAGAAAGTCCTAAACCTTATGAATAACCTTATAACATCATCAGCATGGGCTTGAGGGGTTGGATACAGTATCAAATGGAAAACTTCCAGGTATGTTCTGGATCACTCCTTTATCCGTGCCCTAGTCACCGTCCAAGGTTTTTTTTCCCCCATACACACATTTTCCACTTGCACCCAGCAGCCATTAAACAGGCATGGATCTGTTCTTTCACGGTGGTTCAGCAGCTCAAGGGTGACTTGAAGATCACACGGCATTGAGAGAATTATCGAGGCCAGGGGTTCTTACAGGGTTGTGATTTTTGGCCCCAGGGGACATTGGCACGGTGGAGAGATATTTTTGGTTATTACAAGTGGAGGGCTGCCAGTGGCACCTAGAGGGCAGATGCCAGGGATGCTGCTAAGTGCAAACAGTACACAGGAGAGCCCCTCACAACAAAGAATCACATGACTTAGCGCCCTGCTCCACCCGCTCCTCCAGCTGCCAGGATGCCCACTATTATCATCGGGTTATCATCTTTCCAGGTTTCAAAGTCCAAAGATAGTTCAGGCTAAGTGAATTGAAGCTTGTAGTGCACTGGAGAATAACTAGAGAAAAAACCTCAAACGCAGTCCACCTGCTGACTAGGACAATACAGTTGTCCTGCAGTGCCGACATCCCATATGAGTGCCAGTTCGAGTCCCGGCTGCTCCACTTCTGATCCAGCTCTCTGCTAATGGCCTGGGAAAAGCAGCAGGAGATGACCCAAGTGCTTGGGCCCCTGCACCCATATGGGAGACCTGTAAGAAGCTTCTGATTTTAGCCTGGCCCAATTCTGGCTGTTGCAGCCAGCTGGTAGTGAACTAGTAAATGGAAGAGACACCCCCCCCAAATAAATAAATAAATAAATAAATAAAAAATAAATAATGAGGGGCTGGTGCTGTGGTGTATTGAGTAAAGCCGCCGCCTGCAGTGCCGACATCCCATATGGGCACCAGTTTGAGTCCCGGCTGCTCCACTTCTGCTCCAGCTCTCTGCTATGACCTGGCAAAGCAGTAGAGGATGGCCCAAGTCCTTGAGTCCCTGCATCCATGTGGGAGACCGGGAAGAAGCTCCTGGCTCCTGGCTTTGGATTGGCACAGCTCTGGCCATTGCAGCCAATTGGGGAGTGAACCAGAGGATGGAAGACCTCTCTCTCTCTCTCTCTCTCTCTCTCTCTCTCTCTCTCTGCCTCTGCCTCTCTGTAACTCTGCCTTTCAAATAAATAAATAAATCTTAAAACAAAAAGAAGTTAGATGAGTTGCTAGACTGGGGGGAGGAAGAAATGGGAGGTTGATAGCTAACAGTATGGAGTTTCTTTTTTGGGGGGTGATGACCATTTTCTGGAATGAAATAATAGTGAAGGTGGCACTGAATTAAAGATTTTCAGCGGTGAATTTTACAGAGCCTGGATTACAGCTCAGTGAAAGCTGGTTGAGCCAGCTGGGGAGAAAACACAGAAATAGCAGATGGAGAGAAGATGCTGCTCAGAGGGAAGGCTCTGGGACGCAGAGGGAAGGCTTTTCCATGATGCCGGGCGGCGCAGGGGGAAGGACAGTCTTTGAAACCAGCTGCTGGGGAGAATGGGAATTGTTCTGAAGACAGGCACTTCCCCTGCCAGGCAACATGGTGTGTGGAGGGTATGAGGCTGGGAGCACCCACAGGTGCGCTGCTGTGGTGTGTTGGGTTGGGCACACTCCCCAACCATAATCTGTACCATAACCTGGACTCCAGCATGGCTGCCTGAGCCAAGTCTTCAGGTAGTCCTCTAAGAGAACCCACGCCGCAGCCTGGAAGGGAGAAGCGTGGGTGAATGGGGAAGGACCACAGAGAGCTCGGGGTGGTCCCCAACTCTCCACCGAGGCTCCCTTCTGCACCCCGTGCTGCCTCTCAGGGATTCAGGTGAGGGCACAGTTGTTCATCAACTTCAGAAGAGAGAAGAAACAAATCTGTCTTTGCCTGTGAAATGCTAGGGGCCACCTTGACACCAAGTAAGTGCCTTGTGCCTTTCCCAGGAGTTCTGCAGGTATGAGGGCGGGGGTGGGAGAGATTGCCCAGTTCAGGGCTTCCCCAAGATAATTCTGGTCTTCTGTGTCCGGGCTGATGGCATCTTCCATCCCACCCCAGGTCTCAAGGGAACTTGGGGGTCTCTGGAGGGTGAGTCCTTACATTTAGGCTGTGGGAATGACTGTGGCTGCCTGTGGGGCTGAAGGCAGACAGGAGAGGCACAGGTCTTCCTCAGCTCTTCTGACAGCCCAGATGCAAAGGGCCTTTGGCTGGAACAGTAAGCAGGTGAGAGAGACCTGAGTCCATCTCTTTCTCCATTTTGCTCCTACCCATGGTGGTTTATTCATCCAGAAAATACCTGCATATCTACTGCTAACCTGGGCCTCTACTGGGTGCTGGGAAGACGGCTGTGAGTAAGTGTATGACACAGAAGCAGAATTAAGATACTCTGAGGGGCCGGGGCCGTGGCGTAGTGGGTTAAGCCTCCGTCTGCAGTGCTGGCATCCCAATTTGAGTCCCAGCTGCTCCACTTCCGATCCAGCTCCCTGCTGATGGCCTGGGAAAGCAGTGGAAGATGGTTCAAGTGTGTGGGAGACCCGAAAGAAGCTCCTGACTGCTGGCTTCGGCTCAGCCCAGCTCTGACTGTTGCGGTCATCTGGAGAGTGAACCAGTGGATGGAAGACCTCTCTTTCTGTCGCTCTCTCTCTCTCTCTCTCTAACTCTGCCTCTCAAATAAATAAATAACTCTTAAAAAAATAAAAAGATGCTCTGAGATCAGTGTGGGATGGGGAGGAATGTTCAGGGAATGATTGATTCATGAAACTCAAACAAAAGTCTTCCAGAATTAAAACAGAGGCTGACAAGGGAGGAAAATAGGGAATGGGAGTGCAAGGCCTGGCAGTGCCCACTGTTAGGAGTACAGACAGAGGCGACAGTGGGGGAGTGTGAGCATGCGTGGAGCAGGAGGAGTGCTGGGAGTGAGAAGTGTGTCCCACTCCAGGCCCCAGGTTCAAGGTGGAGTGAGGGGAACAGGGAGGCCTGACTTGGGAAGACCCAGGGAGGAGGGAGGTCAGAGGAGACTCTGGAGGTGGTTCAGACAGCAGTGAATGGAAAATGCACACGAGAGGCTGAGGCTGCAGAGAATTTTGCTTCTCACAGACCAAAGATGCAGAGAGCACTGTGGAGAGGTTGGTGGGGAAGACACCAGAGGGAGGCTGGCTCTGAGTGGTGTCAGCTCTGGAAGGCTGTGCTGCAGCTGTCCAGATCCAGAGCCTCCATGTGCTGTCGCTCCAGACCTGGCCCATGCCGCCAGGGGAAGCTTTGTGATCATCCCACACACGGCATGGCAGGGAAGCCGAGGACTGAGCACAAAACCCCACCTTAGGAGACCTGGCAGGGCCTACAAACATCCAGAGGATGTGCCCAGCGACTACAGATGTACCAACTCAGCCTCCATTCTGAATCATGGCGCCCTTCTGCCCAGCTAACCTGATAAGGTGGCAGCGGGAGGAAGGCTGGGAGGAGAGAGCCCTTCAGTGGTCCCCAAGGCCTGCAGGGGAAGGAAGGACCCCAGGAAGGAAAGAATATTCCTGCTGCTGCCTCTTGGTGGAGGGCCCACTCAGTGTCTTTGGGACCCAGCCCCCATAGCCCCCTCCTGAGACAGGACAGGGCTCAGGGGTCAGACCCAGCAGAGCAGCGCCTGCAAGCTGCACAAGCATGGGGTTGGTGAAGACTGCCCCTTTCAGAAGAGTCCATTTTCTGCAGGCTGCAGGTTTTTTGGGTAAACTGTGGCAGGTGATCATCCAGGCGAGAAGGTAGAAATTCAGACACACTTCTACTTCCCATGTGTAGATGGCAGACAGACCCTAGAAATCGGGAATTTTCAAGCCCATATGGTTAAAATGACTACAGGGGAAATGGGCATGCATTTTACCACTTCCTTACCATCACTATTCATTCAATAATGGATGACAGGCCCAGGGTGGGCATCTATACAGCATGTAAGTTGCCATTAGAGACACCTGCATCCCATACTGGAGAGCCTAGCTTCTAGTCCTCGTCCTGCTTCCAATCCCAGCTTCTTGCTCTTATGGTTGCCTTAGGAGGCAGCAGGTGATGGCTTGAGTGGTTGGGTCCCTGCCACCCACATGGGTGACCTGGGTTGAATTTCCAGCTCCTGGTCCAATTCTGGCTGTTGCAGCCATTTGAGGAGTGAACCAGCGGATTGAAGATCTACCCCTCCCTTCTCTGTAACTCTGCCTTTCAAATCAATAAATCTTTAAACAGAGAAAAAAAACCCTCCACTCATCACAATACCCTCATTCCATTGGCCAAGCAAGGCACATGGCCAAACCCAAGGTCAAGTGGGTGGAAAGAATGCTGTTTGCCTTGATGGGAGGCTCTTCCAAGTCACAAGGAAAAGGGGGCATGACGTATTCTTCTATAGCAAGAAAGCTGCTACGGGTTCAATTGTGTCTCCACTCCACCCAAAATTCATAACCAAAGCCCTAGTTCTCAATGGGACTATATCTAGAGAAAGCCCTTAGCAGGTAATTAAAGTTAAATGAGGACATAGGACAAGGCCCTACTCTGAGAGGACCACAGCCTTAGAAGAAGTGGATGAGAGAAGGAGGAAGGGGAAGAGGGAGAGGGAGGAGAGATCTCTCAAGGTGGCCATGTACAGGCCAGGAAGAGAGCCCTCACTAGAACTTGACCTTGCTGGCATCTTGATCTCGGACTTCCAGCCTCCAGCACTGAGAGAAGATAAATGCGTGTTGTTTGAGCTGCTTAGCCTAGGATGCTTTGTTATAGCAGCCCCCAGAAGACCAAGAGAGAGGCCACTCCTGAGAAGGGAATAAATAGTTGTGAACAAGTAATATAATTCCCCATATAATTCCCCATACGCATGCCCATCCCCCACGCCTAGTACAAAACAGGTGTCCTACTGGAATCAGAAGCAGAGCCAGGACTGGAACCCAGGCACCGTGATGCGGGATGCAGGCATCCCAAGTGGCATTTTAACTGCTGTGCCACATGCCTGACCCATGAAGTCTTGTCTCTTTTGTGACAACTTTCTTTTTAAAAAGATTTATTGTATATATTTGAAAGGTGGAGTTACAAAGAGAGGGAAGTGGAGAGGGAAGACAGGGATGGGGGGAGAGATCTTCCATCTGCTAGTTCACACCACACACACACACACACCCTGCCCTAGCCAAATAGCCACAATGGTCCGGGTTGAGCCATATGGAAACCAGGACCCTGGAACTCGGTGCACGGAATCTTCCACAGGGTACAGGGCCCAAGTATAAGCCATCTCCCGCTGCTTTCCCAGGTGCATTAGCAGCAACCAGCACTCTAACCAGCACTCCTATGAGATGTTGGGGTCATAGGTGGTGGCATAATGCCTGTGCTACAATGCCAATCCCTTGTGACAGTTTCAATTTCTCTCTTCATACCCACCCATCCACTTATTCATTGGAGTCTCACCCCATCCTGAATTCTGAGAGCTCTTATTTCCTCATTTGTTGAGTACTTGGTACCACATCATGTGTACACTTCTAGCTCCTTGTAATGGATTGAGTGGTGCCCCAACACCACCCCACAAAGGGATGTCCAAGCCTAACCTCTAGAACTTGTGAATAAGTCCTTATTTGGCAAAAGGGTCTTTGCAGGTATAAAGGGTTTTTAAAAATTATTTATTCATTTGAGGAGCAGAGAGCTCCCATATGCTAGTCCACTTCCAAAACATCCACAATGGCCCAGCGGGGGCTGAAGCTGGGCGCTGGGGGCTTAGTGCAGCTCCCCTGCAAAGATGTGGGGGGCCCAACTGCTGGAGCCATCATCACTGTTTCCCAGGGTTAGCAGGGGCTGGGAATTGAACACAGGTACTCGGAGGAGGAATATCAATGTCCTAACTGGTGTTTCAACTGCTTGGCCAAACACCTGCCCCTGATTTAAGGATCACCCTGGATTACCAAGGTAGGCCTTGGATCCAAATGGCAAATGTCTTTATAAGAGACACAAGAAGACACCAGAGGAGAAGGCATGTGAAGATGGAGGCAGGGATTAAAGTTCTGCAGCCACAAACCCAGGAGTGCCCGGAGCCCACCGAAGCTGGAAGAGGCAATGAAGGAATTTTCCTCTGGAACCTTTGGAGGAGCACAGCACTGCTGCCGGCAGCTTAGACTTTTCTGAAAGTTCAAGTTTTTTTAAGATTTATTTATTTATTTGAAAGTCAGAGTTACACACAGAGAGAAGGAGAGTCAGAGAGAGAGAGAAAGGTCTTCCATCCGCTGATTCACTCCCCAGTTGGCCGCAACTGCCGGAGCTGTACCGATCCAAAGCCAGGAGCCAGGAGCTTCTTCCGGGTCTCCCACACGGGTGCAGGGGCCCAAGGACTTGGGCCATCTTCTACTGCTTTCCCAGGCCACAGCAGGCAGCTAGATCAGAAGTGGAGTAGCCGGAACTCGAACTGGTGCCCATTTGGGATGCCAGCACTGTAAGCGGTGGCTTTACCCGCTACACCACAGCGCCGGCCCGGAAAGTTCAAGTTTTGAGTCACTGACTTTTCAGTCATTTGTTACGTAAGAAATGATACTCTCTCCAACCTACTGCCAGCTCTTCAAGCAAGGCAATGAGCCTCACCTCTTTGTATGAGGTCTTTCATTGGCCCGTAGAATAGCATCTGGCAGGGCCTGCACTGTGGCATAGCAGGTAAAGCCACCGCCTATGATGCTGGCATCCCAGTTTGAATCATAGCTGCTCCACTTCCAATCCAGCTCCCTGCTAATGCCCCTGGGAAAGCAGTGGAAGATGACCCAAGTGCTTGGGCCCCTGCACCCACGTAGGAGACCCGGAAGCTGCTCCTGGCTTGGGAATGGTCCAGCTCAGGATGTTGCAGCCATTTGGGGAGTGACCCAGTGGCTGGAAGATATCTCTCTCTCTCTTTCTCTCTCTCTCTCTCTCTCTGTAACTCTGCTTTCAAATAAATAAATCTTAAAAGAAAAAAGAATTTGGTACAGAGAAACTAACACTGATAATTAAATCCAATCAGCCAATCAGCCCATTCTTTGCAAGCTGGTTCTCTTTTCTAACACGGGCAAATGTGCTGTGTGCCCCCAGAGTGACTGCTGAGGCCTCGTGTGATGGAGAGATCAGCGCGAGGGGCCTCTGTCCATGTGTGTACACCTCTCCTGGCGTCACTGTTGCTCTTTTTTGCCTCGCCACCCTACTGAACTGTCAGGCCAAGGGCTCATCCTCTGTGGGTGAGAGGCAGCATTGTCTTGAAGATGGTGGTCATTGTGGGACAAATCACCAGGAGAGAGGCACATCCTAGACAGAAAACCCTAAGCTGGAAGCCAAGCTCCAGGTGGCCTTTCTGGGTCAGGCCCTTGATGTAGTCATCTTTCTCTGGCTCCCCCGAGTTAACCACATTCTTGGTTGCTTTAGGGTCTCCCTCTGGCCGGAACACTCTTCCCCAGCTGACTGCCATCCCAGTGCTTGCTTCTCTGTCATTTTAGACTACTGCCAGGGCTCCCACCATGCCACGCCTTCTTCCTCAGAAACATGCATCACCCCTATGCCTTATTCAACATCCTCCGTCACCTGCCGCCAGACCACAGCTCCATGGGACAGGACCATGCCCATCGTCAGCAGAGCAGAATTCCCCAAACCCATGATGGTTGCAGGTGCGGGACGTGGACCCTGAGGCCACACTGTGGTCAGAAGTGACCCTGGATTGGCGCCCACCCCACACTCCAGCCCCCAGTCCTGTTCACTTCCCGGAGGCCAATCATGGGGACATCACAGATGAACAGCACCTCCTGTCGGTCGTACGGAGGGGCAGTCACCTCTCAAGTTTCCCAAAGGAGGGGGAGTCTAACTCAACAGCCAGGAGCTGGGGCTGTCACAGCTGCTCCTCCCAGTGGAGAGTCTCTCTTAATGATTTGGAGTTTTTGAAGGTGCCAGCACTGAATGGGTTTCCCTGCAGCTGCGAAAGTCAAGTGCACATGAGAGTCAAGTGTAATCCAACAGGGAAGGCAGCATGGTGCTTGGCAGGACATGGGTAAGGCCCGGCAGAAGCAGTAGGACATGGATGCTTGGTTATTCACACACATGTGCATGTGTGCAAGCTGAGATATGGGAGATGCTGAAAGTAACAGAAATGCTGTCCTGCAACCCAGTAAAAACCAGCATCTCCTGGAAAATTTAACCAAGGACACCATAGAGACAGGATTGGGCCAGCATTGTGGCATAGCAAGTAGAGCTGCCACCTGCTGCCCTGGCATCCCATATGGGTACCAGTTCATGTCTTGGTTGCTCCACTTCCAATCCAGCTCCCTGCTGATGCCCCTGGGAAAGCAGCAGCAGATGGCCCAAATGCTTGGGCCCCTGCACCCATGTGGAAGGCCCAGATGAAGCTCCTGGCCCCTGGCTTCCGCTCAGCCCTGCATGGCTGTTGCAGCCATCTGGGGAGTGAACCAGCAGAAATAAAATCTCTGTCTCTCCCTCTTTCTAAACAAGTAAATGTTCAAAAATAAAGAGACAGACAGGGTCAACTGAAAAATAGCAAGAAGACAGAGGCATCCAGTTGACTTGTAAAAGAACCCAGCGGCTGAGGTGGCTGGGCCGGGACAGTGTGTGAGCCCATGCTGGAGCCCAGAGGGACTTCCAGAGAATCAGATGCATGTCAGGTAGGGAAAAAAGGGCCCAAGCCGGACTGCTTTGGAAAGGGCTCTCTGTGTTGCCCAGGCTTCTGGGGTTCAAGTTCCCTTCACCACATTCACTTCGGGATATGCCCCCTGCAAACGTTATTGTCTACACAACAGCAGAATATACTGTACGGCAGGAGGCAATAAAAGTTTACTCCAGGAAGTCTGCCAGGTAAAATTTATATTCACACTTATTTCTCCATCATGGGGCAGTTCTTCCACCCTGCTTAACACAGGGGCTGGGCACGCCTTCGCTCCACCTCCTGCTCTGTGCCACACAGCCACAGCTCCCCCCACCTCTGTGTCACTGGCTGGAAAGCCATCCTCTCCCCGGTGCTGGCTGGGGCAAGGAGCTAGACCCAGCCAGGCCACTTCTCCCGTGGCAGCGGCAGCAGGGGAGCGAGTGGTGGCCAGGTCTCTGGGCGCCGCCTACACCAGCTTCTTGGCTTCAAAGAAGCTCCTGAGGTGCTGCATCTGCCAGACGCCGACAGCCACGAGGATGAGGGTCTGCAGAATGGACCACCACAGCACCCGCTGGTTGGTGCTCTCGCTGGTCTGCCGGAAGCGCTCCTCTCGCCACTGCGGAGGGAAGAGCAGAGAAGGTGCCCGGCTGGAACCGAACTGACCCCGAGTAGCAGAGCCGGAGCCGCCGTCTGGGAGGTCACACGTTCCTTGCCACAGCCGACCCTGCCTGGCCCTCACCCGCTGGTACTCCTGCTCCTTCTGTATCTGTGCCACCTGCTCCACCAGCTGCCGCACATGCAGATGCAGCTGGCTCAGCTTGTCCTTGGTGGCAAACTCCACGTCTTCGTCGGTGTGTTCACCCAACTGCATGTCCAAGTGAATGGCCTAGGGACAGGGGAGCGGAGGGAGGTGTGGGGTCAGGGCGCTCAGCCCCACACGTGGGCCAGAACCAGCTCCCATACCCCACTCTGGATCCACCACTCACTGACTCGGGGACTGGCCCTGCTCTGGGAGCCAGAACATCAGGACAGGAGCCGGCGTGCGTGGAGTCCCATGGTCAGAAGACAAGTACGACCACTCAGTGTTTGAGACAGGCAGCTCCTGCGAGCTCTGTGTTGGGGTTCATGGAGAACCTAGTAGCATCTAGACGCTGCTGGGTTCTGAATTTCACAGGGCTAGCTGGTCTCCATCCTGGGGACCGCAGGAAGCCACGCAAGGATTGTTTTAAGTCAGTGTGACCCCCATTTCAAGCCCTTACCTTTTTCCAAAGCTGTGCTGCATGTGCTCACATCATACAAAGCCCCAGCGCACTGCAAAAAGCACTGCCCAACATGCCCATCTCACCCAAGGCCTGGCTCCCAGGGACAGTGGGTGGGGCCCACCTGCCACACTCACCAGCTTGTCTTCACTGGACAGGGAGAAGCGGACAGACTCCAGGTGCATGCAGACCTGGTGCTCTCCAGGAGCCTGGGAGGTGAAGCTGAAGCTGCCCTGAGGGCCGTACTGATGAGCCAGGAGGTTCTAGAGGGAGCAGCCTCCAGTGAACACAGAGCCCCTACACATGTATCTGCTTCCAGGAGAGGAACGCAGAGGGCATCCCAGATCCAGACTCCCACAGGCCAGGCGCAGAGAGGGTACCAGAGAAATCACACTGGAAAGACCGACACCCCAGCACTGCCGATACACAGGCATGGCACTCTCCAGCACGTCCTCCTTCATCTCCCCCTACCTTGGAGAAGGCACCCTCCTCCTCCCCCCGCCAGAAATGGGAAATGGAGGGTTAAGCATTGAGGTCCGGGACCACCTTGGGGGCCGGCTCACCTTGTTCTTGGGGTCCTTTACCAACACGAACAAGTTGATCCACTGCGGGGACGGCTGGTACGTTTCCATAGGAGGGTCGTACAGCTGGGTCTTGTAGGTCCCTAAGGACGAGGCCATCGGCTCGCATCTCCATCACCATGGGCCTACCCAGGAGCTCGCAGCGTCTCGGGGGTCGGTGGGAGGGACAGAGCGACTCCCCGCCTTTGCTGCGGACCTCTGATGTGAGGCGCTCAACCACGGTCTCCTCCCTGCGCCTCTATCCCGGTCTGCAGCCGCCTGGCCTCTGGTGCGCCCCTAACCCCGGCAACCCTCAAGGAAAGCCAGCTTGGGCCAGAGCACCGCCACCCATTTCTGGTGGCGGAGGAGGTGCCCACACTCCGCCCGCTCGCCAGCCCCACGGTGCGGGGAGGGGACGGTACCCAGGACCACGGTGCCCTCGGGGATCTCCTGGATGAAGCACTTCTTCTCCAGCTCGCGGACCTCGAGGTAGAGCGCGCCCCCGCGGCCGGTCACAGCCAGCAGCTGCCCCAGCAGCAGCTGAAGAGCCAACTCGGGCCCGCCCGCCCAGCCCCATCCCCGCCCCCGGCCCACCCCGCGCCGGGCGCCTCGAGCCTCGCGGGCCCCCGCCACCTTCGCGGGCGCGTCCCGCCGGCCTCCGGGCGGGGGCTGCTGGGACTGCGGGCTCGCGCGCGGACTACAACTCCCAGGAGCCCCCGCGCGCCCTCGCTGGGTTCTTCTCTGCCTCTCCTAGGTGACCCGCGCAGCCCCAGAGAGCCTAGAGGGCTTGTTCTCTGCAACCTGCCGACCGGGTGGGCAGGGGACGAAGTTCATCACCTGACCTGTTTCCAGGAGCCGGGCGCTGACGGGGTGTGCAGGCCTGAGGACTGCGGGGAAGACTTGTGGGAGTGGAACTGAAGAGGGAGGAAGGTTGACCCAAGCCACTGGAGGTTGCTTCGAGTCTCCTAGGGCAGCAGCGCAGGAACAACTGGGGCAGGGGGACTTAGGGGGTCCGGGAAGCAGCCAGAAGGCCGGGGAAGGGGGTATGGGAAGGTGGAGGAACCACGCAGGGGCCAGGGGGTGCCATGTGCAAGGTGGGGCCGAGGTAGAGGGAGGTCCCTTTATCCCAAGCATTAGGGGTTGTAGGTGACCCTGCCAGGGTGCGAGAAGGTAGCTGGAAGAGCGAAGGGGGTGCAGAAAAGAATTGGAAGCAGGGTCCTGTGCAGATACTTGTGTACCCCATAGCAGCTGAAAGGTGAACTCAGCCCAGGGGCCATCCGCGGTTGAGTGGGTAGACAAAATGCGATCTGTACATCCCATGGATTATTACTCAGCCTGGAAAAGGTAGACGCCTGTGGTAAGGTAGATGAGCCTTGAGGGTGTTCTGCTAAGTGAAGTGAAGACAGAGTCCACAGGGTTTCACTGAGCTGAGGTCGTATAGTAGAGACAGGAAGTGGAAACGGGGTGGCCAGGGGCGGAGGGAGGAGGGACTGGGAGATTTTTTAACGGGTGCAGAGGTTTAGTTTGAGAAGAGGAGGATTTCATGACAGTGGGGTGTACGTAACCACTGAACTGTGCACTAACAAGGTTCAGATTGTTAGTGTCGTGACTGTTTTACCATATTAAAAAAAATGCTTCTGATTTTAAGAGGAGAGGTGGCATGTGACTGGAGAGGGTGGGAGAGGGAGGCCTGGGTGATAAGGTGGGGCCTGGCTGGAGAGGACAACCTCGGACATGGTGAAACTCACAGTACGGTGGGTAGAGGATGTCATAGACTCCAACTTCCATTGTGGACTTGAACCTGCTAGTAGAAAGCTGTGGCCCTCTGCACTTGGGAGTGAAGCACTCCCCCACCTACAGCCTGGTGATCATAGCAGCTCGTTAGCTTAATCAGCAACATTTAATAATGATGATGATGATAATAATGCCTTTGATTCTTCTGTTCTAAGCACTTTTAAGTGTATTGACTGATTTAATCTTAAATATAATGTTATGAGGTAACACTGACATTTTCGTATTATTCTGATTTTATACCTTGAGAAACAGTACCAAAAAGAAGTTCAGGGGCTGGCACTGTGGTGCAACAGGTTAAGCCATGGCCTGCAGCTCCCTTATGGGCACCAGTTTGAGTCCCAGCTGCTCCACTTCCAATCCAGCTCCCTGCTAATGTGCCTGGGAGGGTAGCAGAGGATGGCCAAAGTCCTTGGGTCCCTGAAGTCATGTGGGAGACCTGGAAGAAGCTCCTGGCTCCTGGCTTAGGCCCGGCCCGGATCATTGCAGCATTTGGGGAGTGAGCCAGCAGATAGAAGATCTCTCCCTCTCTTTCTCTCTGTCTCTCCTGTCTCTCTCTGTAACTCTGCTTTCAAATAAATAAATAAATCTTGAAAAAAAAGGAAGTTCTGTAATAACTTGGTCATCCACCTGATAAGTGGCAAACATCTGCTCACACAAAGTCTAGATTAGGCCTTATGACACATATTGGACACAAAATATAGGGTTTGTCTCCTGCACCCCATGAAACCACTCAAAAGTAAATGCCCCCATGCAACACAATATTTCAGGATGAATAATATGTTCTAGTCATCAAGAATTGTCCTCCTATTCCAGGGGAGAGGGAGCTTTTTTTTATTCCTTTATTGGAAATGATTTTTAAGCAAAAATGACAGATGCAGATGTTAGCAAATGTCAAACTCTTTAGAAAGGTCATTTAGGACAAGGTGTGCAAAGCATCTATTGGACTTGAGAGCTGAGTTCACCAAGGGCCACTTGGCTAGAGGTGGGAGCAGAATTGGGTGATGAGGTGAGGGCTTGGGCAAGAGGGGTGCTGTCCATGGTCCTGAATCTTGGTTGCTACTACCAATAGCAGTAAAGATTGTGTGTGAGATTTTTGTCATTTAATATATAAATCTCTCATGAATCAACCTTTTTGTAAAAACACAATAAATGTATTATTGTGTATTATCAGTGTCAAATTTCTGTAAAAATTTCCATAACAGTTACTCTCGATTTCAATACTTACCTTGTTGCAAGACCTTAACAAACACTTTAGGGACTATCCACAAATGTTCCCTAAAGAGACAAAAGTTGAAAATTGTTAGGACCTGCAGTGACATGCACATGAGAAGATAGCACACCAATGAGCTCACAGCAGTATTTCAAAGCCAATAACCCAGTCAGTAGGAATGGTGGTGGGATTTTCCAAGTGGAAAAAGCCCTGATAATAGAACCACCAGTTTCTTAGCAGTGACAGGGCTAGGAATATAAGAGCTGTGAGTCTACCCTTCTGAGTTCTTCATACCTGGCAGAATTCTCATGCCATGCTGGCTGGTTAGACCATGGATTCTAGTTGCTTGTTGTGATATCCAAATGGGACACTGAAGAACTGCCCCATTTGCAATTCCCCCAGTACCCTGGCAGGCCTCCACTAAAGGCTGTGCCCTTTCCAGGGAGGGGGTTTGTTCTCAACCCTTATTCCTGTCCCTTTATCCACCCACCTAATTCATATCTATCCTGCCAAGACCCAAGTCTAGCAGCCCTGTCGTAGGTATTTCTTCCCCTTGAGTCCTCAAGGCTGTGCAAGCCCCTATATCACAGTGTTGACCATTTTGGATTCTAATTGACCATTCACAAGCAAGTCCCCCAACACTTATAGCTGGGAGAGAGAATGACATAACTACTTGTTCAGCAACTTGTTTAGCTCTATGCTCCTCAGAGCCTAATACAGAACCAGGAACAGCATGAGTGTACAATAAGTCTTGGGTTAGAGAAAGGGAAAAGAGATGATAGAAAGAAAGCAGGAAGAGTGTGGAGGAAATAGAGAAGGGGGGGGAGAGAAAATGGAGGAAGAAAGAGGAGAGAGGAGAGAGAAGAAGAAAAGACAAGGTTAGTCATAGTGGCAGGGAAAACCCAAGTCTCCATACTGTAAGTCTGATACCCTCCTTCCTCCATTATTCCCAATAATCTTCATGGAGGTGGGGATGCATAGGGGCTAGAATATTCTGGGTATAAAATCAGAGCTCCATGTGTAGATTTGCTTTGGTGTTATGTGGATTCTGTCAGTTGCTGGTGACCTCCACACCACACTACTATTCCCTCCTGTGGATCACAGGCCTCTGCACTCACCTTCCTTCCCAGTCTGTGAAAAGTATCTTTTATGAGGGGAATTCAAAAAGTTCATGATGGAGGAGTAGGTGTTTATCCTTGTGAGTAAGATATCTGTATCCCATGTTGGAGTAGCTGGGTTTGTTTTGATCCCAGTCTGGCTCCTGACTCCTGCTTCCTGCTGATGCAAACCCTGGAAGACAATGGAGATGGCTCAATTAATTGGGTTCCTGCTACCATGTGGGAGACCTGGATTGAGTCCTGGGTCTTGCCCCTAACCCTGGCCATTACAGGCATCTGAGGAGAGAACCAATGCATAGGAGCTCGCTCCAACCCCATGTATGTGTTTGCCTCTCAAATAAATAAAATATTTTTCAAGTGTGGAAAATGGAATTAAAAGATAAGTTTATTTTTTAATTTTTTATTATTTAAAAATTTTTTTTGACAGGTAGAGTGGACAGTGAGAGAGAGAGACAGAGAGAAAGGTCTTTGTTTTCTGTTGGTTCACCCTCCAATGACTGCCACGGCCAGTGCACTGTGGCCGGTGCATCGCGCTGATTTGAAGCCAGGAGCCAGGTGCTTCTCCTGGTCTCCCATGCAGGTGCAGGGCCCAAAGACTTGGGCCATCCTCCACTGCACTCCCGGGCCATGGCAGAGAGCTGGCCTGGAAGAGGGGCAACCAGGACAGAATCTGGTGCCCCGACCTTGGACTAGAACCCGGTGTGCCGGTGCTGCAGGTGGAGGATTAGCCTATTGAGCTGCGGCACCGGCCAAAAGATAAGTTTATTTTGGTGCAAAAAGAATTTGAAATCCATGCACAGGAGGAGTAAAAAATTCATGAAAAATGTGTATCATGAAAAAATTGCATGTATTTAAAAATTTATGCACCAAAATACTACTTTTAATTCCATTTCCATCAAGTTTTTGAAGTACCTTGAGCCCTCTCTTCAAAGGGATTTCATATGAGAGCACTCTGCCACAGAACACTCAGAACCCTACTGTCTCTCTCCTTGGTTCCTCCTTAGGGCTCGCACAGGTCTGTGCCTGGCTGAATCCTAATGGAAAACTTACCTGTTCTCCCCCTGGAACTCAGGGTTCCCATAAGTAGGCAAATACAAGGGGAGTGGTTTGGCCACACCTTGGTCCTTAAGAGTCAGGATGCCATTGACTACAACACTTAGACAACTTCTTAGAGGTAACATGGCCAAGTACCACATAGCAGCCCCCCAAGCCTTAGCTCTATGTCAGCCAAGATGCCACTACATTTTCCCACAGTGAAATGTCTGCCATCTCCTCAAAGATCTCTACTGTCTTCCCAAAGTCTCCCATGGGAGGGTAAAGAACTCTGCAGACTTGGCCAAGGTAGCTGGACACCTCTCTGGGCTCAGCTCCCTCCAGGACAAATCATCTTCCCTCTTCTCAGGTTTGAGCAAATTGCTTGGGGATGAGGTGGTTCCCTAAATAATAATCCCTCCTGCCCTCAAAGTGAGATTTCCTCTCCAATCTTTCACTAACCTGGGAGGCTCATTCTTCAAGTTCAAAGTTTATTTGTTGGTTCTTTTATTGTGGCACAGTGGGTTAAGTTTCTTGGGATGACAGTATCCCTCATTAGAGTGTCAGTTTGAGATACAGCTGCTCCACTTCTGATCCAGCTTCCTGCTGATGTTCCTAGGAAAGCAGTGGAGGATGGCCCAAGTTTTGGGCCCCTGCCACCCACTTGGGAGATCTGGATGGAGTTCCTGATTCCTGGCCATTTGGAGAGTAAACCAGCAGACAGAAGATCTCTCTCTCATTCTCGCGCTCACTCTCATTCTGCCTTTCAAATAAATCAATCTTTTTAATTATTTATTTAAAAAATATTTATTTTAGAAGTGGAGTTGCAGAGAGAGAGAGAGAGAGAGAGAGAGAGAGAGAGATCTTCTTCTGATGGTTTACTCCCCAAATGGCTGCAACTGCTGGAGCTGAGCAGGCCTGAAGCAGGAGCCAGGAGCTTCTTCCAGGTCTCCCACATGGATGCAGTGGCCCAAACACTTGGACCATCTGTGCTGCTTTTCTCAGGCCATTAGCAGGGAGCTGGATCAGAAGTGGAGCAGCCGGGACTCGAACCAGCGCCCATTTGGGATGCTGGTGACACAGGCGGTGGCTTTACCTGCTACACCACAGTGCCAGCCCTTAAATCAATTTTTTTAAAAAACCACCAAAGTTCATTCATTATCCATGGTGGGATAAAACTCACGGGAAATGGAGGGGTAGGGACATAGTGGGAGGCTGAAGTAGAGGGAGAGGCAAGGTTGGCAAATGCAGAGTGACACACACACACACCCTACTCACTTCCCTCTCTTCCTTCCCACCTTCTCCCTCCCTGCCCTCTCCTCCCATACCACATCTTGCCTCCCTCCTCTCTCTCACTTTAAAACAGTAGGCTTTATTATTATTATGGCATGGCAAGGCCAACAGGCCTGGAGAAAACTACCATTTAAAAGACAGTCTGTTACTCACAGTTCCAAAAGGAAGGAACCCGCCAAGACCACAGTAGGAAGCCAGGGTCAGTCAGGAAGCAGAAAACACACAAGGGGAAAATGTGGACAGAAGTCTTTATTGTGGTTTTTGCAGGAAGGAATAGACAAAGCAGGTGAAACAGGCTTACGATTGGCCAGTCGGAAAAATTCCAGTGGGTTCTGGAGTGCAGGGGCTGTCCTAAGTGGCCTGGCACCTGGCTCTGGGTTGATTAGCCTTCAATGACAGAGGTGCTGCTGGTATGATTTTTTTTTAAGATTTATTTATTTTACTTGAGGGTCAGAGTTACACAGAGAAAGAAGGAGAGGAAGAGAGAGAGAGAGGTCTTCCATCCGCTAGTTCACTCTGGCTGCAATGGCCAGAGCTGTGCTGATCTGAAGCCAGGAGCCAGGAGCTTCCTCTGGGTCTCCCAAGAGGATGCAGGGGCCCAAGGGCTTGGGCCATCTTCTACTGCTTTCCCAGGCCGTAGCAGAGAGCTGGATCAGAAGTGGAGCAGCCAGGACTAGAACCGGCACCCATATGGGATGCCAGTACTACAGGCTGCGGCTTTACCTGCCGGCCCCTGGTATGAGCTTTTGATGGCATTCCTTGCTGGCTGTCCAGGTGTTAACTCATCCTGGGACGGGGCAACCCCTCACTGTCAGGGATACTGGAGCATCAGGAATACGGGGAGGATGTTGGGGTCTCAAGCCCTAGGCTGGCCCCTGACCAGCAGGGGCCACTACAGACATTTCCCAATAAGGCTAACGGGAGAGGTAAGGTCAACGGGTGATGAACACACCACAAGCACCCGTGGGTTCTGTAGAAGCAGGAACCGCTTTGTTGAGGAAGTGTACAGGCTTATAAAGCTTACAAAGGACATGCGCAGTAGGGGAGCCAATCAGTGAAAAGGTCACGCAGGCACGGGTGGACCACGCACAGGGGCACCTTAAGCGAGGTATAGGGATCATGCACTGTCCACATGTCCGGAACTAAATCGGACCTGTCCCTGCAGGTGATCCGATCTCGCGTGGTCTAACCGCAGTGGCCGCAGACACACACCCCCTAATCATCTGCCAGGTGCCATGTTGTAGGCAATGCCCAACAGGAGGACATTTGGCAGATCATCTGGGATGCCTGGGTTCAAGTCCCAGCTCTGCTTCCACTTTCAGCTCTCTGCTAATGTGCATTCTGGGAGACAGCAGGTGATGACTCAAGTACTTGGGTCCATGACACCTTGTGAAAGACCCACTTTGAGTTCCTGACTCCTGGCTTTGGCCTGTTCCAGCCCTGAGTGTTGCAAGCAGTTGGAGAGTGAACCAGAATATGAGAGATACCTCTGTCTGTCTCTCTGCTTTTTTTTTTTTTTAATTTGACAGGTAGAGTTAGACAGTGAGAGAGAGAGAGACAGAGAGAAAAGTTTTCCTTCTGTTGGTTCACCCCCTAAATGGCCGCTTCAGCCAGAGCTACTCCTATCCGAAGCCAGAAGCCAAGGTCTCCCATGCGGGTGCAGGGGCCCAAGTACTTGGGCCGTCCTCCACTGCCTTCCCAGGCCGCAGCAGAGAGCTGGACTGAAAGAGGAGCAGCTGGGACTAGAACCCGGCCTCCATATGGGATGCTGGCGCTGCAGGCAGAGAATTAGCCAAGTGAGCCATGGCGCTGGCCCCACTCTCTGCTTTTCAATAGATAAAATGTTAAAGAAAAAGAACACAGGAAGCAGGACAGGTGTTGGTATAGAGGTTTAGACACTGTTTGGAACACTTGCATCTCATATAGTAGTGCCTGGGTCAAGGTCTTGATGACACAGTATAGAAGCAAGACTCATAAAATCCAGCCCCTCAGACCCAACATACATCAATCCCTCCACCCAGATCCAAACCAGTCAGGAGCAAAGAGGGACCACACCCTACCCCCACAAGATCCCCACACACACTTGTTGTCTGCATACTCATCCAAGTAGCCCCACGTAATTTATGTGTGACTTTCCTGCAGTAGGGGTAATTAGCAGCCCCACCATTTGAGAGTGTCACGTGCAAGAAAAACAACAGAATCTGCACAGCACAGAGCTGGGTGCAGATGGAGGTGCCATATGCTGAGGGAGACAAACCAAATTACCAAGCTTAGTGCAGATCTAAGTGCTGTGTGCCAGAGGGGCACTGCTATGGCTCCCTACCTGATAACACCCCTGCCCTGCTCACTGAGCCAGTCGGTGGAACTTCTTCCCATGGTGCTGCCTCCCTTGCACTCAAACCTAAACCCCAAATAAGCCTTGCCTGGGTTGCACATTGGCCTCTTGTCAATTTCCATTCCAAGGGAATCAAAGAACCTGGGTTGGTGTCACTGACTTCACTCCTGAATCCAGTTTCCTGCTACTTAACAGCACACTCTGGGAAACAGCAGGTGATGGCTCAAGTACTAGGGTCCGTGCCACCCATGTGGGAGACCTGGGTGGAGTTCCTGGCTGCTGGCTTCAGCCTGGCCCAGACCTGGATGCTGTGGGCAGCATCATGCTGAATGAGCTAGTCTCTGTTTATCTGTCTCTAAGTCTTTCAAACAAATTAAACATTTTTATTTAAAAAAAATTTTAGGGGCTGGAGCCATGGCTCACTTGGTTAATCTTCTGCCTGCAGCGCCAGCATCCCATATGGGCGCCAGGTTCTAGTCCTGGCTGCTCCTCTTCCAGTCCAGCTCTCTGCTGTGGCCTGGGAAGGCAGTGGAGGATGGTCCAAGTGCTTGGGCCCCTGCACCCGCATGGGAGACCAGGAGAAAGCACCTGGATCCTGGCTTCAGATCGGCATGGTGCGCTGGCCATGGCAGCCATTTGGGGAGTGAACAAATGGAAGGAAGACCTTTCTCTCTGTCTCTCTCACTGTCTAATTTTACCTGTCAAATAAAATTTTTTTTTAATTTAAAGGATTCATGAACAAATAAGCATTCATGTATATATTATTTTAATTTTTTAATTTTTTTTTTGCGAGCCAGGTTGGGGTGCAGCAGAGGCAGAGGTGGAGGAGGATCAATGAGGGAGGCAGCCCTGTCTACTCTTGCACTTGGGGAGGATCCAACCCCTAGGGTAGCCCAGGAGAAGAGCGAAGTAAGACCGTTGGGCTTGCCCCACAGTGACTGCCAGAATCTTGCTGCACCCTGGCCCACACAGCCCTGACTCAAGATGGGTGCTGGTCCCCATCCTCCTCCATCCCAGGATTCTGGCCCGCTGTGCTGTTGGTTGATTGGCCTTGTAGGGCTGCTCGGAGGACTCAGCAACCTTGCCTGGGAGTCCACGTTGCTCCGAGCGCTGCCTCTCAAGAGGCTGTGTGGACGCTGGTGGGCTGGGTCACCACAGGAGAGAGAAGGGGGGCCCAAGACAACCCCTTGGCTGCAGGGAGCTAGAGTTCACCTCCTGTGGCTGCTTCCTCCTCTTGGGAGCATCCACCCTACACGCAGACAGGTGGACTCCAAGTAAAACAGTGACCATAGTCTTTGAGTGAGCCAGGGGTCATCAGGATCTTCCAGAAGAGGGTCAGGTGGTAAATATTCTAGACATTTTGGCCAAGAGGTAAGCTTGAGGATAACATCTAAGCACTTATACAATGAGACAGAAAACTAATTCAACAAATTTTAAGTTTCAAATTCAAAAGATAATGATAATTGACAATTTGTTTTAGTAATACAGATCTGCTAATGAGAAGAATGGAATTCCTTTGGTGGAGTGTCTCCTAGCATCAAAACTGACTGCAAATGTTTGTCAGGTACTGCTGACCTGTACAGAGATTTTATGTACACCATCCTTGAAAATGTCTTTTCACACTGTACTGCCAAGTACTGATAGCCGTCTACAATTTTAATTCCATATCTTTGAAGAACCTTAAAAATCAAACCAAGATGGAGTGACTTAAGCTAACACTATTAAAAACAAGAAGTCACCTTTGCCCCAAATAAAATTAAAGTTTAAAAATTATAGCCCTAAACTTTTTCCCCCAAAGCTAAAATTAGGTGCAGCTATAAAAATAAGGGACCCTATGCTTAGCTAGTTGTGACACTTGTGCCTGACTATGCTAAGACCTAACCCAGTTTGTATGCCTCCTAATACTCAAATAACGGTGTGGGAAGCGGGACGCTGCTCTCCCTCCAGGGGAACGAAGGGAGCGAGACGTCATCCCCCTCCGGGTGAACAAGATGACGCTGACAGGGAAAGGAACTGCTAAAGAAGTAAACAACAAAATGGCGACGAAGTGCATGCCTCCCATGTGATCCCGTAGCTGATTGGATAGAAGACGCATGCCTTTCACATGATCAGCTCACGGATTGGACTGCTGTGTGCATGCCTCCCATGTGATCCCGTAGCTGATTGGATAGAAGATGCATGCCTTTCACATGATCAGCTCACGGATTGGACTGCTGTGTGCATGGACACTATAGTGCTTTTGATTGGTCGCTGCGGGTATATAAACCGTGTGGCTTTGTGCTGGGGGCACTCTCTGGACTCTCATGTTCAGGAGGCCCATCTGTGCAGACGCCAAATAAATCCTCTTGCTTTTGCATCAGCTGGTCTAGACTCTGAGTCTTTGGGGTGTGCCTCTAGACGTGTTAGCATCCTCACACAGAGGGTCTAACATCTTCATTACTTGGAAAGCTTTAATGGCGATGTACATTAAAATTCTATTGTTTTTTTTCTCTTTGTATTTGCTTTTTAGCCTTTGATTATAATGCAGATTGATCACTTCCAATTAAAGGTTAAGTGGAAACTTCTTTACTACACAACTAAATGATTTAGAAATGTGGAAATTTCCATTACACTTGCATTGAAGTGCAAAGAATGCCCTAGCAAAGTCATTTTAAGTTGAGAAATATATTCCCTGAAAATTTGTATGGGAACAGGCATCTCCATTAACTTTTTTTTCCCAATGAATTATTTTATTTATTTGAAAGAGTTACAGAGAGAGAGAGCCAGAGAGAGAGAGAGAGAGAGAGAGAGAGAGAGAGAGAGGTCTTCCATTCCGCTGGTTCACTCCCCAAATGATCCCAATGGCTAGAGCTGAGCTGAAGCCAGGAGCTAGGAGCTTCCTTAGGGTCTCCCACGTGGGTTTAGGGGCCCAAGGACTTGGGCCATCTTCCACCATTTTCCCAAGTCATAGCAGAGAGCTGGATTGAAATAAGAGCAGCCAGGATTCGAACCAGCTCCCATATGGGATGCCGGCACTGCAGGCTGGGGCTTTAACCCGCTACACCACAGCACTGGCCCCTCCATTAACTTTTTTTAAAAAAAAAAGATTTATTTATTTGAAAGTCAGAGTTACTGAGAGAGAGAGAGAGAGAGAGAGAGAGAGAGAGAGATTTTTTTGACAGTCAGAGTGGATAGTGAGAGAGAGAGACAGAGAGGAAGGTCTTCCTTTTGCCGTTGGTTCACCCTCCAATGGCTGCCACGGCTGGCGAGAGAGAGAGATCTTCTATCCACTGATTCACTCCCCAAATAGCTTCAGCAGCCCTGAGGAAGCCAAGGAGCCTTCTCCGGGTCTCCCACGTTGGTGGCAGAGGCCCTAGCACCTGGACCATCCTCTGCTGATTTTTTCCAGGTCATTAGCAAGGAGCTGCATTGGAAGTGGAGCAGCCAGGACATAAACCAATGCCCATATGTGATGCCGGCATCAAAGTTGGCAGCTTTACCCACTGCACCACAACTCCGACCCGATTAACTTTTTTCTTTCTTTCTTTCTTTCTTTCTTTCTTTCTTTCTTTCTTTCTTTCTTTCTTTCTTTCTTTCTTTCTTTCTTTCTGACAGGCAGAGTTAGACAGAGAGAGAGACACAGACAGACAGACAGACAGACAGGTCTTCCTTTTCCCTTGGTTCACCCCTCAAATGGCTGTTGCAGCTGGCGCGCTATGCCGATCCGAAGCCAGGAGCCAGGTGCTTCCTCCTAGTCTCCCATGCAGGTGCAGAGCCCAAGCACTTGGGCCATTCTCCACTGCCTTCCTGGGCCACTGCAGAGCTGGACTGGAAGAGGAGCAACTGGGACAGAATCCGGCGCCCTCAATCGGGACTAGAACCTGGGGTGCTGGCGCCGCAGGCGGAGGATTAGCCTAGTGAGCCACAGCACCGGCCCAATTTGTTTGTTTGTTTTAAGATTTATTTGACAGGCAGAGTGATAGAAAGAGGGTGGAAAGGAGAGACAAAGACAGAGAGACAGATCTTCCATCCACTGGTTCACTACCCAAATGACCACGACAGCTAGGGCTGTGCCAAGAACTCCATCTGGGTCTCCTATGTGAGTGGCAGGGGCCCAAACACTTGGGCCACCATCTGCTGCTTCCTAGCACATTAGCAGGGAGCTGGATCAGAAGCAGAGCAGCCAGACTGTAACCAGCACTATGCTGGCACTGTAAGCAGTGACATCCATATGGAATGCTGGTGTCATGGGCTGCGGCTTTACCCGCTACGTCACAGCGCTGCCTCCCCCCCCCCCCCCGCCTTCACTTTTGACACTAGTGGAAACAGATAAGTGAGCTTGCCGCTTCTATTGAATAAAAGAGCATTAGTTGCCCTAGAACTGACTTTTCTGTAGCTTAAGTTTCTGTGAGGTAGGGGTTAACTTACAAGGTATGTGGTGTTCCAACCCCACCTGTTTCACAGGAACTAGCCCTTACCTGGCTCCAGGGAGACCACCTCTAAGCCCCTGGGACATCCTGCCTAGTAAGAGCTTATTTGTATGTCCCGTACCATGCGATAGAGTTTACGCTAGCCTGGGGTTTATGGTAGAGGGCACGCCACGCTGTATCCGTTTTGACCTCTGGAGGGTCAGTCATATGGACACTCCATGCCTGGGCAACCCCCTCCCCTCAGAAAACCCTGGGGCACCAAGCTCCCTGGGCTGGCAGTACTCAACACATGTTGTCACACCTTATTTCCAAGAGAGAAAAAACACTGCTGTACAGCCCAGCCAAAGGCCCAATCCCCGAATTCTGCCCCGTTCATCTTTTTCCTGATTCTAATCTGTGTCCTTGGCTGTAACGAGCCATAACCACGAGGAAATCCTAAATTCCATGACCACTCCTAGTCCGTCATTGCCCCGGAGGGCGGGCTTGGGCGCCCCAGCATGGTGCTCACTAACAGTGGTTGAGGATAGCTCTTCTAGTTTGTCTCATCTCTGAGCTCAAAAAGTCACAGCAGGGCCTGGCGTTGTGGCGCAGCTGGTTAAACCGCCTCTTGAGAGACAGGCATCCTATATTGGAGTAGTGGTTTGAGTCCCAACCGCTCAGGCCCTGTCCAACTCCCTGCTAATGTGCCTGGGAAGAAGATGACCCAAGTACTTGAGCCCCTACCACCCACGCAGGAGACCCAGATGGAGTTCTGGGCTTCTGGTTTCCGCGCGGCACAGTCCCGGGCTTTGCAGTCATTTGGGGAGTGAACCAGGGGATGGAAACGCGCTCTTTCTCTCTTCCCCATCCTCCCTCCCTCTCTCTATTGCTTTCCCTTTCAAATAATAATAAGCAATAGCAAGTAATCTTTTTTTTTTTTTTAAAGTCCCGGTAAAGTAAATCTTAAAAAAAAAAAAAAAAGACACTGTGCTGTTATATAGTAGATGCAGGAAGACACTGAGCCTGGGAGCCCACGCTGCCCATGCTGAGCTTCAGTTCTTCTTGGTTCTTTTCCTGCTTTTCAGATCTGAGGTTGAGGACAGCAAGGACGAGCATCCACTGTCTGGTCTGAGGGGAGGCCGTTCCTGAGGTCAGAAGCTCTCCATGGAAAAATCCCTCTGGCTACGGACAGGGGGCAAGGTTTCTGAGCGGACCAGCTCAGGGTCTGGGTGTCACTGAAGTGGAATTGTTCCCTCCAAGGCTCCTTGGAATTTGGTCTCCAATGTAACAACGTCAAAAAGTGGTAGGACCCTTTTTTGGGAGGAAGAAAATCACCTCATTTTTCTTTTTTTTTTTTAATATAAAGATATATTTATTTATGTGAAAGGCAGAGTTACAGAGAGAGGTAGAGAGAGAGAGAGAGAGAGGTCTTCCATCCGTTGGTTTACTCCCCAAATGGCTGCAATGACAGAGCTGGACCTGTCCGGAGCCAAGAGCCAGGAGCTTCTTCTGGGTCTCCCGCATGGGTGCAGTGGCCCAAGGGCTTGAGCCATCTTCCGTTGCTTTCCCAAGTGCATGAGCCTGGAGCTGGATCAGAAGTGGAGCAACTGGGTCTCGAACCTGTGCCTGTATGTGATGCTGGCATCAAAGGCAGCAGCTTAACCCGCTACCCCACAACACCCGTCCCAGAAAACCACTTCAAACACTAACATCACAACAATGGATTTAGGGAGGCCACACACTCATTTTCCCAGTCCCCAGTCCTGTGCCGTCTCAGTAAGAACACCCTCATCCTCTGTGATTCTGAAGCAAGGAGGTAATTTACAAAGAGAGGTTTAATTGATGCTTTGACATTTTATACTTCCATTATCAATTACATTTTTAGGATAAAGTAACTTGGTCATGAAATTCAATTTTCCATTTCTTCATGTTGAACTTATTTGTGAAACATTTTTTTCCCAGCACTAAAATTTCCCATATGTGAAATCAAGTCCTTTATGTTTGTTTAAAAATCTATTTATTTATTTTTATTTGTTTGAGAGAGAGAGGCAGACCAGAGAGAAAGCACTCTCATCCACTTGTTCACTTCTCGAAAGCCCTCCAGGTCCTCTGGCTGGGGCTGAAACCAGGAGCAAAGAGCTCAATCCAGGTCTCCCCTGGGGGCGACAGGGACCTGCCTGCTTCTGCCATCCCCTGCTGCCTCCTGGGGTGTCATTAGCAGGAGCTGGAGTCAGGATTCAGAGCTGGGCATGAACCCAAGCATTCTGATTGGTCCCAACTGGCGTCTGTCTTCACTACTACATCAGATGCCTGCCCCAGAACTTCTTGCTTACACTGATGTATTTGCAAGTGTGTGCTGTCTCAGCTCCACATTAAAACCCTCACAAAGCTTAAAGTCACCCTGATACTTGGCACACCCCCAAAACTGTTTTCTCTCCCAGGAGTGAGGGCACACTGCACCTGCTGCTACCCCTCACCCCTGCTGTGTGATGTCAGGCCTACAGGGTACAGCACGGAAGCCCCCACTGATGGCCCCACCCAGTGCGTGCCCAGGGGCAGAGCACCCAGGGCTGCACCATTTGGGGCAGTCAGGCCTGGCTACAGGGGTACAGCAACCGGAGAGCCAACAGCTGCCAGCAGCTCAGCTGCAGGCTCTGGCCTGGACACAGCTCTCGCTTGAGGGGCCTGGCTAAACCAGATGAGCCAGGTGGGAGGTGTGGCTCAGGCTGCTTTTGCTTTTATTGCCTGTGCTTTGGGACTCTTACCCCCAAAAAATCATTGCTTATGCCGGTGTTTTGAAATGTTTCCTCTATGTTTTCTTCTAGTAGTTTCATGTCTCGATCCACTTTGAGTTGATTATTTTAAAAGGTTTTATTTATTTATTTGAGAGGTTACAGAAAGAGGCAGAGGCAGAGAGAGAAAGAAGGGGGGGAGAGAGAGAGGGGAGAGGGAGAGGGAGAGAGGGAGAGAGGGAGAGAGGGAGAGAGGGGGAGAGGGGGAGAGAGAGAGAGAGAGAGAGAGAGAGAGAGAGAGAGAGACAGGCAGAGAGAGAAAGAGGTCTTCCATCCATTGGTTCACTCCACAGATGGCCACAATGGCCAGAACTGAGCCAATCCAATGTCAGGAGCTAGGAGCTTCTTCTGGATATTCCACATGGGTGCAGGGACCCAAGGACTTGGGCCATCCTCCACCGCCCTCCCAGGCCATAGCAGAAGGCTGAATCACAAGAGTAGCAGCCGGGATTCGAACCGGCAGCCATATGGGATTCTGGCACTGCAGGCAGAGGCCTAGCCCACTACGCCACAGTGTTGGCCCCTTGAGTAGATTTTTTAAAGATTTATTTATTTATTTGAAAGAGTTACACAGGGAGAGGAGAGGCAGAGAGAGAGAAAGATAGAGAGAGAGAGAGAGAGAGAGAGAGAGAGAGAGAGAGATCTTCAATCTGATCGTTTACTCCCCAATTGGCCACAATGTCTGGAACTGCGCCAATCTGAAGCCAGGAGCTAGAAGCTTCTTCCAGGTCTCCCACGTGGATGGAGGGACCCAAGGACTTGGGCCATTTTCTACTGCTTTCCCAGGCCATAGCAGAGAGATGGATCAGAAGAGGAGCAGCCAAGACTAGAACCAGCGCCCATATGAGGTGCGGGCGCTTCAGGCCAGGGCGTTAACCCGCTGCGCCACAGCGCCGGTCCCTTGAGTAATTGTTTGATTAGTGAAAGGTAAGGGTCAAGTTCAGTTTTCTGCATGTGGATATCAAGTTTTCCCAGCACCATTTACTGAAGAGACTGCGCTTTCTCCAGTTTGCATTTTTGGTACCTTTGTCAGAGATCAGTTGGCTGTAGATATGTTGATTCATGTCTGGGGTCACTATCCTGTTCCATTGGTTGGTCTGTCTGCTTTTATGCTAGCATCATGCAATAGCTATGTAGTATGTTTGAAATCTGGTCCTGTGATGCTTCCAGCTTTGTTTTTTGGTTCAGGACTGCTTTGGCTAGTCAGGGCCTTTAGTGCTTCCATATTAATTCTAGGATTGTTTTTCTCTTGTTCTGTAGCGAATGCTGTTGGTATTTGGATGGAGACTGCACAGAATCTGCAAACTGCTTTGAGCATATGGACATTTAATAATATGAAGTCTTCCAGTTTGTGAACATGGGGGTCTTTCCATTTTTCTGTGCATTCTTCAGTTTCTTTAATCATCAGTGTTCTGTAATTTTCATTGCAGAGGTTTTTACATCCTTAGTTAAACTTATTCCAAGGTGAATTGTTCTTTTGCAGCTAAAGTGAATTGGATTATTCTTATAATTTCCCAGTGAAATCACTATTGATGTATAAAAACGCTACTGATCATTGTGTGCTGATTTTGTGTCCTGCAATTCTGAATTCATCTGTCAGCTCCAATAATATCCTCGTGGAGTCTTTTTCTCGGGGTACAGAATCAGGTCATCTGCAAACAGGTCATTTGGCTTCCTTCTTTCTTCCTCATCTGTCTGTTATTCCTTTGCCTTGCCTGATCTCTCACAAGCTGTGAGAGCAGGCATCCTGGTCTGGTTCCAGATCCTAGAGGAAACACTTTCAGTTTAATGTTGGCCATGGGCTTGTTGTACGTAACCTTAATTCTGTTGAGTTGTGCTCCTTCTGTACCTAATGTTTTCTGTAATTTTATCTTGAATGGCTGTGGGATTCATTGACTGCTTTTTCTACATTTATTGAGATGATTGTATGAGTTTTAGCTTTCATTCTGTGATGTATTGTATCTATTGATTTGTGTACTTGAACCGTTCCTGCATCTCTGGGATAAATCCCACTTGGTCATGGTGAATCAGTGATCTTTATGTGCTGCTGGATTCAATTTGCTAGTATTTTGTTGTGAATCTTGCGTCTCTGTCCATCAGAGATGTTGGTTTACTGTTTTCTTTTGCTGTGTTTTTGTTGGTTTTGGAATCAAACTCGTAGGATGAGTTTGGAAGAGTTCCTTTCCTTTCAGTTTTTTGCAATAGTTTGAGAACAATTAATATTTGTTCTTCCTTCAAACTTTGGTAGAGTGGGGCTGGCATTGTGGTGCAGCAGGTTAAGCTGCTGCCTTCCAGCATCCCATAAAAGCATCAGTTTCAGTCCTGGTTGCTCTACTTCCAATCCAGCTCCCTGCTAAAGCTCCTGGAAAAGCAGTCAGTGGAAGATGGCCCAAGTGCCTGGGCCCCTGGCACCCCTGGGGGATACCCAGATGGAGTTCCTGGTTCCTGGCTTTGGCCAGTACCAACCCTGGTTGTTGTTGTGGCCATTTGGAGAGTAAATCCACAGACAGAAGCTCTCTCTCTCTCTCCCTCTCTCTCTCTCCTCCCAACACTCTGCCAAACAAATAATTTTTTAAAAGGTTTTGTAGAGTTCAGCAGTGAAACCATTTTGTCCTAGGCTTTTCTTTCTTGGGAGACATTTTGTTATTGATTCAATCTCATTACTCATCATCGGTCTGCTGTGGTTTTCATGGTAAGTTATATATGCCCAGAAATTTCTTCTAGGGTTTTCAGTTTATGGGTGTATAGCTGTTCACAATGATCCCTAATGACACTTTGCATTTCTGCAATGTCGGTTGTACTATCTCCTTTTTCATGTATGATATTATTACTTGAGTCTTCTCTTTTTTTCTTGGTGAATCTAGCTAACGATTTATGAATTTTGTTCATCTTTTTAAAAAGATTTTTAGGCCAGCGCCATGGCTCACTTGGCTGATCCTCTGCCTGTGGCGCCGGTACCCTGTGTTCTAGTCCCAGTTGGGGCACCGGATTCTGTCCCCGGTTGCTCCTCTTTCAGTCCAGCTCTCTGCTGTGGCCCAGGAAGGCAGTGGAGGATGCCAAGTGCTTGGGCCCTGCACCCACATGGGAGACTAGGAGGAAACACCTGGCTCCTGGCTTTGGATCCGCGCAGCGAGCCGGCCATAGCGGCCATTTGGGGGGTGAAACAACGGAAGGAAGACCTCTTTCTCTGTGTGTGTCTCTCTCTCTCTCTAAATCTGCCTATCAAAAAAAAAAAAGAAGATTTTTATTTATTTGAAAGAGTTACACAGAGGGAAGGAGAGGCAGAAAGAGAGAGGTCCTCCATCAGTTGATTCACTCCCCAGTTGGCCACGATGGCTGGAGCTCTGCCGATCTGAGGCCAGGAGCCAGGAGCTTCTTCCAGGTCTCCCACATGGGTGCAGGGGCCCAAGAATTTGGGCCATCCTCTACTGCTTTCCCAAGCGAATTGGCAGGGAGCTGGATCAGAAAAGGAGCAGCCGGGACTTGAACAGGAGGCCACATGGGATGCCGGCACTGCAGGCGGTGGCTTTGCTACTGAACTGCTTATTAATAATTTTCAATATTATAAGCCTGTGGGCTCTTGCCACGTAGTGAGAGAAGAATTCTGAATACTGGCTCAAATAGACGAGACAACATGGTAAGTTTTAAAGGATTTTATTCAGTGAGAGAAATGCAAGGAGAGTGAGGGCTTTATTTAGGGGAGAAAGAGAGGCCTAGAAGCTAAGTCGGGTCCATACCAAGCAGAGAGCAGGTGGGGTGCTCCCAGGCAGGAAAGCAGGGAGCCACCGGCCAAAGGCATGGGGAACAAGGGAGGGACCCACCATGCTCCAAGCCTTTATCCACTGCCCAAGGGGCGTGGTTACATAGCCTGATTGGCAGGTGGGTAAGGTAGGGGCCTGAGATCACACAGGGCCGTGCTGAAGGCGTGGTCTTCCAGCTCCCAGATCTAATCCATTTTATCCTATCTGCCTGCCTACATCAGCTTTACCTGCTAGCCACAGCGCCGGCCCTGGCCACGCCTTGGACCCTTGCTGTACAATCCCTGGCAAGCCGTTTCTCGCGGAGGCAGGTTCTTTCAGGACCTGTGTGTTCCTACTGTCCCAGGGTCCCCACCAATACCCTCCCTGATCTGACCCGCGACCACCCGCCTGGTCCAGAAATGGAGGCGGCGGGCCCGCGCCCACGCCTGTGACGGCGATCGGGGTGGGGGTGGGCTGCTCGGGACGATGGAGGAGAGATCTAGGACTTGATGGAGTTTGGGGACAAAAACAATGATGGAGGCAGACCTTGGCTTTCTAAAAAATTATTTTTGAATGTCGGGGATAATAAATCCGTCCAAAATCGACAGCGGCAGCTGCTGTTCTAAAGAAAGTCAGAGATCCTGGATTTGAATCCTGCTCAGTGATCTCAAAACCTCCGGTTCATCACCTATAAAAGGCCAGTAACCGTCACTAGTCGCCAGTCCGCCTTGCTGACAAGAGGATAAAGGAAAAGAATGACTCTGGGGCCCCAATTGCGTCCCGAGTAGAAGCCTTGCCCCAATCAGGTATCGCCGCGCCAGGCCGCGGGGCATCTCGGGACTTGTAGTCTGCCTGGAGGAACTCGCGGTCCCGGCAGACACTGCGGCGGCGCCGGCCGGGCTACGTGGCTGGACCTGCTGCGCCTGCGCGGGAAGGTGGGGCAAGATGGCTGCGGAACAGAGCGTGCGGGTCGTCGGACCCCGACCCGGAACCAGGCTAAGCTGGGTGATACGAACCCTTCTGCTGCTGTTGTGGTTTGCGGCCCCCGGTAGCACGCTCTACTTCCACATCGGAGAGACGGAGAAGAAGTGTTTTATTGAGGAGATTCCGGACGAGACCATGGTCATAGGTGCGGGATGTGTAGGGGAGAGTTTGGGAAGAGACCGGGGCGGGGAGCGGGGTGCGGGACTGTGAGTTCCGCTAGCCTCGCGGCGCCGCTCTGAGCTGTGCGCGCCCCGCTTCCCCGCAGGAAACTACCGGACGCAGCTGTATGACAAGCAGCGGGAGGAGTACCAGCCGGCCACCCCCGGGCTGGGCATGTTCGTGGAGGTGAAGGACCCGGAGGACAAGGTGAGCTTCGCGCCACGCAGGCGCTAGGACTTCCTCTCTGTGTCTGTGCTCGTGTGGCAGAGACAGCTGGTGTCGTGGGGAAGATCGGAGTTTCCGGGCTGCTGCCCTGAGCTTCGCCCTGCGCGCCGCGCCGCCAAGCCACATCCCTCGGCAGGTGCGGCGGGCGGATTCATGGCCGTGGTGGAAACCAGACACCCCCCCCCCCCCCCCAGCTGCCACTTCCCACCACTTTTCATTTAATAAAATGCCGCACGGAAAGAGTTGAAAGGATCAGAATACAAGAAGGCGCTTCCCGAGAGCAGCCCCTGGCCAGCCCGATGTCAGTCCCAGAGGTTCTCAGATGAGCTCTGCTCTGAGCAGCTGCCAGTCATTCGGTGCTGGAGGGGCGTGCCCCGTGTCAGCTTTCGTGGTCCCTAGGGCCTTCGTGCGCGCTCAAGCGTCTTGCTTCTTGCAGGTCATCCTGGCCCGGCAGTATGGCTCTGAAGGCAGGTTCACCTTCACCTCCCACACCCCTGGCGAGCACCAGATCTGCCTGCACTCCAACTCCACCAAGTTCTCCCTCTTTGCCGGAGGCATGCTGGTAAGCGGGCCCCTCTGGCACTCCCGGTTCAGCCCCTGTGCCCTGTCCGGGGGCGGGGAGGGGGGACTGGTGGCACTGTAGGGGTCTCCCGGTTAGTCTGTCTCCCAGTTAGTGGGTGTGAGGTGGTCTCTCACCGGAGTTCTGATTTGCATTTTCCTACTGATCAGTGGTGGTGTGCAGCTTCGCAGGGGCTTACTAGCCATTTGGCGGTCTTCCTTGGTGATGAAATGTCCATTCAGGTCCTTTGCCTATTTTGGAATTGCATTTCTGGTTTCTTTCTGTCGCTGAGACTTAGGAGTGTCTCTGTGCATTCCAAGTGGATGCCTGGCACTGAGGACGGCGCAGAACAGTCCTCCTGTGCATCTGTTACATTCTTCCCTGCATACACACACCGACAATACCGTCTGATGTGTAATTAGGTACAGTAAGAGGTTAGCAACAACTAATAATAAAAAGGCAAATGTGGTCTCACTCTGAAAATATCTGGTATCATACCCAGACGCTTCTTGCGGTGATATGTGATGACACAGCGCATATGTGGTGAGTGAAGTGCCGTGAATGGGTGTTGTGACGGCCTCAGGCTGTGGCTTGATGTGTCACAAGAAGCATCGTCACCCAATGAAGATAACAATTGACCTCAGTACCTGAAAGTGTAGACAGCAAGCCCATGGAGAAGAGGTGCCTGCTGTCTGTCACGTTCTGTGTCTCCTAAATGCACTGGTTTTCAGCAGACATCTAGGGCACAGTGGCTGAGTGGCAGCCACGCAGCAGCCCAGGCTTGCCGTTCCTGTGTGCCCTGAGCCCTGGACGGCTGGGTCTGATGGAGGCCTCAGTCTGTTGGCTTAATGGACAAAGGCAGGAAGTCTCAATTGTCAGTCGCTGGCAGGAAAATGGCACAGGGCTGCCTGATCCCCCTCATCTCCCTTGTCTGTCCCCAGAGGGTCCACCTGGACATCCAGGTGGGTGAACATGCCAACGACTACGCAGAAATCGCTGCCAAGGACAAGCTGAGTGAGCTGCAGCTGCGCGTGCGGCAGCTGGTGGAGCAGGTGGAGCAGATCCAGAAGGAGCAGAACTACCAGCGGGTGAGTGCGAGGGCGCGGGCCTGCAGCTAAGGTGGGTGGGGGTGTCACCGTCTCCTCTGTGAAGGGGCACAGGCTTCATAGGCTTTCATTGCCCCGGATTGCAGCTGGACACAGAGTGGCAGGACAGGGGTGGTTGTGTCCATGGCTCCAGGTGCTGCTAGACCGGGGGTCTCATTCACGGGTGACCAAGCACCAGACAGAGGCCGTGAATGCGGCCGTGAATGCATCGCTCACCGCAGGGCAGGCAGGGCAGCGGCCTCTGAACAGGAACAGCCATTGCCCCGGGTTTTCAGATCTTCCGTGGTTTCAAGAAGAACCAGCGACTTGGGTTATTTTATGTGACGTTTTCCTGGGTTTGAAACGTTGGCGAAACATGCAGGAGCTAGACCACACAGGAAGTCCAGACACAGCCTCCAGGCCACCAGTTTGCAAGCTGCATCCACAGTCCTCAAGCAGCAGTTTGGGAGGCCGGTGAGAGGGCTTAGTGCAAGGCCACATCCTTCCTCCAGGTGCCAGGCCGGGTGAGGACCGTGCCTGACACGAGGACGCAGACTTAGAGGACGTGAGTGGCTGTGTGAGGCCATCTGGCTGCTGCGGGTGAAGACAGTTCCCAGCAGTGATCCTGGCAGGCACTTGGCTGTAACCTAGGCAGAGCTGGCTGCTCCTGGGGCAGCCTCAGAGGCGGCCAGCTCAGACTTACCTCCCATTCTCCCTCCACAGTGGCGAGAGGAGCGCTTCCGGCAGACCAGCGAGAGCACCAACCAGCGGGTGCTGTGGTGGTCCATTCTGCAGACCCTCATCCTCGTGGCCGTCGGTGTCTGGCAGATGCGGCACCTCAAGAGCTTCTTTGAAGCCAAGAAGCTGGTGTAGGCGTCTCAGGCCTCACAGGCCATCCTTCTCCCAGGCTGGGAGAAAGGACCTCCTGGAACTGGTTTCTGTCTGGCAGGAGGACTGGTTCCCAGCCGTAGGACCTGGAGGGGAGAGGGGCTGCAGGCACCCCAGGTGCAAGCTGAGGGCAGCAGCTTGACTGGCTAATACTGAGCAGGTGGTGGGGCAAGGGCCTGCCCCTCCCCCAGGCCTCAGGGCCTTTTGCAGTAATCACCAGGGGCTGGTGAAGCCCCTCGGAGCCCCACTGGCACCTCAGAATCACAGTGTTACTGATCAGGGAGTGAGGCTGCTGTTATGGGGAAGGGGAGGGGTGGGCAAGTCTGTCTTCCTTTGCTAACTTGGGGTTTTGAGCGGGGTGGGGTGTGGCTGTGGTTTCCCTACTTCCCAGGAGCCTTGCTTCTCTTCTCTCAGACCCAGCCTGCTGAGCTATTGAGGGGGCAGAGGGAAGGTGGCCCTGACATCGACCCTGGCCTCTGCAGATGCTAGTCCTTCCTGGGGCTTGAGGAACTGGGGTCAGGCCAGGCAGGGGCCACGGTGCTTGCTGGGGACGGGGCCTGCAGAGTCTTAGTTACTGGTTTCATTTGCCATAAGTCTAGGTTTGTTACATTGGTTTCCCAATTAAAAACATTGACTTCTTGTCCTGTGTGAAGTTAGTGTCCACAGGCGGATGGTGCAGGGCATTTCAGAGAACATCTGTTCTTTAGGGCAAAAAGCACTTGGCACTCACGCTCCAGGGTGAACCCCCCCCTGTGAGCCTCCTTCTTCTGTCCCCTCCATGTCTTCCTGCAGCAGGGGCCTTGAGTTGGCCCAGACCATCAGACAAGTACATTACGGGCTTGGGCTCAACTCCACACCACTTCCCTATGCCAGTTCCGTGGGCAATGCCCTCCCTCTCCCAACGGGTGGGCAGGATTGTAAGCAGGGGCCTGGGCAGCAGGGTGCATGGGTTGAGGCCCTGCGCTGGTGGGGATGAGGCACTCCACGGCTTGGTTTCAGCAAGGACTGAAGCAGAGGAAGGATTTAGATAGAAGGAACTGGTGGGGCAGAGGCGCCCAGCTGGTGTGGGGGTGTGGGTTGGGGGGCTGTTCCAGCTGGGGGGTGCGAGGAGCATGGCTCACTACCCTGCTGGGTAACAAGGTTTGAGGGCTACTGACTTGCCAGGAGGGTATCATCTGAGCTCATGTTGCCACCCAGGCCTCCACATTTTTAAAATTTACTATTTTTTAAAAGATTCATTTATTTGAAAGGCAGAGGAATAGAGAAGGAGAAGCAGAGGCAGAGAGAAGTCTTCCACCTACTGGTTCACTCCCCAAATGGCCACAACAGTCAGGGCTAGGCCACACCGAAGCCAGGAGCCAGGAGTTTTTCATGGTCTGCTACGTGAGTGCAGGAGCCCAAGCACTTGGGCCACCCTCTGCTGCTTTTCCAGGCACGATAGCAGGGAACTGGGTCAGAAGTGGAGCAGCTGGGACTCTAGCCAGCGGCCATATGTGATGCAGGTGCTGCAGACAGCTTAACTTGCTACGCCATGGTGCTGGCCCCAGGCCTCCAATTTCTTTTTAGGTAATACCCTTGCCATGCTGTGGCATAGCCAGTTAAGCCCCTTCCTGCAATGCTGGTATCCCACATGGGTGCCAGTTTGGGTCCTAGCTGCTCCACTTCTGATCCAGCTCCCTGATAATGCCTCTGGGAAAGCAGCAGAGGGTGGCCTAAGTGCTTGGGCCTCTGCACCCACGCAGCATACCAGGAGAAAGCTCCTGGCTCCTGGCCTGGGGCTGGCCCAGCCCTGGCCATTGCAGCCATTTTAGGGGAGTGAACCAGTGGATGGAAGATTTGTGTCTATCTCTCTCTAACTCTGCCTCTCAGACAAATAAATCTTTTTTTAAAAAATAGGTTCAGCATTACAGAAAAATTGTGAAGATACTTCTCTATTGACATGCATTAATATGATGCATTTATTTGTTAAAACTAATGAAACAATGCATTGTTTAAAGTTCATACTTGATATAGACTTCCTTAATTATACCTAAGTTCCTTTGTGTGTGTGTGTGTGTGTGTGTGTTAAAGATTATTTTGAAAGAGCTACAGAGAGAGGGAGAGACAGAAAGGGATCTTCCATTTGCTGGTTCATTCCCCAGATGGCTACAACAGCCAGGAGTGGGCCAGGCCAAAGCCAGGAGCTTCTTCCAGGCCTGCTACATGGATGCAAGGGCTCAAGCACTTGGGCCATCTTCCATCTGCTGCTCTTCCCAGGCCACTAGCAAGGAGCTGGATCTGTAGTGGAGCAGCCAGGACTCAAATTGGTGCGCACATGGGATGCGGTGTCAGGCGGCTTAACTTGCTCTGCCACACCACCGACTCCTGGTTCCTTGTTCTGTTCTGGATTCTGTATCAGCATCTAGTCTCACATCTTTGTGGGCTTCTCTGGACTGACTCCCAGACTTGTGTTGTGATGGTTCCCTGACGGTTTGAGGAACACGGTCAGGGATTCTGTAGAACTGTAGAACCGTATGGTGTCTGTTTGAGTCCTAGCTGCTGTGCTTCTGATGCAGCTCCCTGGGAAAGCAGCAGAAGATGGCCCAAGTTCTTGGGTCCCTGCACCTTTGTGAGAGACAGATGCAGTTCCAGGTTCCTGGCTTTGGTCTGGCTCTGGCCTGGCCATTGTGGCCATTCAAGGAGTGAACAGCAGATGGAAGACATCTGTAACTCTGCTTTTCAAATAAACTTTTTCTTTTTGCTAAAAACTATGGGTTGGTGGGTTTTTTTGTTTGTTGAGAGTCAGAGAAACAGAGTCCCTTAATGCCTGTAGTGGTTCAATGGCCAGGCTGGCCTGGGGCCAGGAGGTAGGAACTCAATCCAGGCCTCCCACGTAGGTGGCAGGGATTCAAGTAATTGGGCTATCATGTACTGCCTCTGAGGAACTGAACCAGCCAGGCACTCCGCTGGTAGACCAAATGGCCATCCCAGGTTATGGATTTTTTTTTTTTTTTTTTTTTAAAGAAAGACCACAGGTTGCCCAACAGGAAGGGGAATGAAGAGAGGGGGTATACCTCAGGGCTTAAAGGCGAAAGGAGTTGCTGGCAATGGTTAATTTCCCACCCACAGTGAAGTTCTCCATGAAGCAGAGTGGTTAAGATCGAAGGTAGATGGGGGGAAGATTGCACAACCAAACTACCAAGTTGACCTTTCTGTGCATCGGTTCCCTGACCTTGGGAGATAAATGCTCATGAGTGAGGTAGGGGTTGGCTGTTGTGGGGCAGCAGGTTAAGCCACTGCCTGCAATGCTGGTATCCCACACTAAAAACACCGGTTAGACTCCTGACTGCTCTGCTTCAGGTCCTGCTAATGTGCCTGGGAAAGCTGCAGACTATGGCTTAAATAACTGGCTCACGTCACACAGTGGGGAGAGCTGGATGAAGTTTCTGGGTCCTGGTTTCGGCTGTTGTGGCCATTTGGGAAGTGTGAAAGGCCACCACAAACACACCAAACACCAGAGTAAGGGAAAAGGTTTATTGTCGGGTGAGGGGAACCCGACAGGCTGCTGCCCCATGCACAGAACAGCAGCCTGTGCTGGAGAACAGGGCTTATATAGCTTTGCAGAGGTAAGGAAGTGGGAGCGGCAAATCCCATTAGGGTGGGTGTGGAGCTGACACTTGTGATTGGGCCACTTGGTCACCTGACTTCAAGCCAGGCTGGGCTTAGGAAGATGGCACTATTTTACTAACAAAGTGAACCAGCAGATGGAAGATCTCTCTCTCTCTCTCCACCTCTCCATCGTTCTGCCTTTCAAATAAATATAACTTTTTAAAAAAGAGCTAATGGAGCTACGAATTAGAACAATGGCTGTCACCTATTAAGAACTCAGTGGACACTAGCTATTTACTAGGAAACTGAAAGTTTGCCTGGAAGAAGAGATTTGAGTCTGATGATGCTTTCCCTTCCCTGGGAAAGGCAGGTACTTCCATTGTCACCTCAACTCTGCCAAAGTACAGTAGCCCCAACTTGCCTGCAGCTTCCACAGTTTCACTCTGTAGCCAATCCAAAATATCAAAAATAAGAAAACCCCAAATAAACAAGTCACAGATTTTCATTGCTCGTTTTGAGTAGTGCGATGCAATCTCGCTGTCCCCTGTGCCCTGCGCTTCGTTCAGCACATCCACACCATATATGCAACCTCCCGAACAGTGCAGTGCTGTCGCTTATAAAGTCCCAAGGCACAGGAACAATGATGCAGAAGATGCACCAGGCCATACAACGTGGGAGCAGGGGGTTAACACCATGGCATCACTGCAGGGCATACAGGAAAACATAGAATATGCTCGCCTCCGGTTCGGTACTGTCTACAGTCCCCGGCGCCCATTGCGGGGTTTGGAATTGATCCCCGCAGAGACGGGGATGGCTTTTTGTTCTGAGTGGACGCGCGCTTTCCCCTTTCATCCTCATACAGACTAGGAACCACATATACACCTAGGTGAGGACATGCTCGAATTGGCAGAGCCTGGTTCCCAGCGCCTGCTCTGGGGAGTCCCTGGCCTTGGCCCGGCCGCCCGAGCTTGTGCAGGGTAAGACTGAGTGGAAGTCTGCGATCTCAGTCCAGTCCCAGCCCAGTGACTTGCTGGGCGTCCTGGAGGCGGCGAGGACTTGGCCCGCGCGGAACCTTGGAGGCGCGGCTCGCGGCGCGGCCGGAGCGGCGGACCCGGCGGACCCGGCGGACAAGGGGGGCGGGGCGGCCGGGCCTGGGCGGGGCGGGAGGCGGAGGCGCCGCGTAGGCCCGGGAGGCCGGGCGGCCGGGCAGGGAGCGCGAGCCCCATGCGGCGCCGTTTGCCCCCACGATGTTCCCCTCCCGGAGGAAAGCGGCGCAGCTGCCCTGGGAGGACGGCAGGTGAGCGGCGGCGGCGGCCGGAGCGGGCCGCTCCTTTCGGGACCGCCCAGCGGAATCTGGGAGCCGGACGGAGCTCGTCGCGTCTCCCGTCTCCGCGGGTCTCTTGAGGGTCTGTGGTCCTCCCAGTGGGTCGCTGTGTGTAGGGTCTCTCGCTCCCCGTTTCTCTGGTCCTTCCTTTCCCATCATGCGTCTCCTTGCGTGTCCGTGTTTCTCCGCCGGCCTCTCCCGCCATCTGGCCGTGGGTCCGACTCGGTTGAGCCCGCGCAGTGGACCCCCGCCGTCGGCTCTTTCTCTCCTCTTCGAGGGTCTGTGTTGCCTTTCTCCGTGGCCTCGAGCTCGGCCTGTCTTCGCTCCTGCTTCCCCGGCCGTTGCAGAGGAACGCGCCGACAGCTCGGTCGGTTGCCGTGTGTGCGGCGTGGGCTGGCGCAGACCTTAGCTCCTGGCGGCTCGCGTTAACGCAGAATGGGGACAGCGGCACTTCCGGCTTCAGCCGTGTCCCCCAGGTTCTCACGAACACGGGGTAGTGATCTCCGCGCCTCATTCCCTTACTCGCCCTCGTTCGCCCGGCGCCGAAGACTGGGACTTAGTGGGCACAGCCATGTAGAGAGAGAGATCTGCTATCTGCTTCACTTCCCATGTGTCCCCAGTAGCCAGGCTGCACAGGCCCCACCAGGTCGAAACCTGGCCTGGAACTCTCACGTAGGTGGCAGGGCCCCGGGCGCTGGAGCCACCACTGCTGCCTCCCATGGTGTGCATTTGCAGGAAGCAGAGCCGGGACTGGAACGTAGGCACCCCAGAACCGGGACTGGAACGTAGGCACCCCAACATGGTATGCAGTTGTCCCAAGCTGTCTTTTTTGTTTTTTTAAGATTTTTAAAATTTATTTGAAAGTCAGAGTTACACAGAGAGAGGAGAAGCGGAGAGGGGTCTTCCATCTGCTGGTTCACTCCCCAATTGGCTGCAGCGATCTGAACCCAGGAGCCAGGAGCTTCCTCCGGGTCTCCCATGTGGGTGCAGGGGCCCAAGGACTTGGGCCATCTTCCACTGCTTTCCCAGGCCATAGCAGAGAGCTGGATCGGAAGAGCAGCCGGGACTAGAACCGATGCCCATATGGGATGCCAGCACTTCAGGCCAGGGCTTTGACCCGCTGCGCCACAGTACTGGCCCCCCAGACAGTGTCTTGACCACTGCACCAACCCTGTGTCCCAAGAATCCTATTTAATTATGTGACAGAACAGAGCACTTAATCTTTCTGCCCTCAGCCTGTCCATCTCTCTCCCAGGGATTATCATATCTGTACGCTGCAGAGGCCTTGTGGGGATTAGCGGAGATCATATATGCAAAACCCTTGGCATAGGGCTTACGCCTCCACAGGGGAGGTGACAGTTACCTTGGCACTTTTGAGGTGCCGTAACCAAAGCAGCTGGGTCGTCCAGATCTTGTGTCACAAGGGTTTGAATGAGAGAAGAAAGGAAAAGGTATTGGAGGTGTTTCTGTTTTCAATCCCTTTCCATGACTGTTCCCAGAAAATTTACCAGGGCCAGTTCTGTGCCCCTGACACGGGTGCAAGCACCCGTGCCACAGCTGCAGGCTGGGGTGACAGTTGAATGCTGGCTCTGGAGCCAGGCTGCCTGGGTCGGAATCCACCTCTTAGTAGCCCTGGTCAGTGACTGATAAAGGAGACAAAGCCTCATCTGGACAGCCCCTCAGAACCAGGTGGCCTGGGCCTGGCAGAGCTGGGTCCGCAGATGCGCGGCTCGCCACCAGGTGGCGCCAGGAGCAGCTGTTCGCAGTGTCCACTGGCTCCTTTCGGGCGCTCAGCAGTCTGGGTCCTTAGAGCACAGGGTGAGTGTCTGTGAGGAGGTGATCCTGGTAGGGAGTGGAACCCGGAGGGAGGGAACGGAGCGTGAAAGTGCATGCAGGCCCAGAGCACGCCAGGCTCCTGGGTAATGCCCACTACTTCTCCCAAAGGAGGGATACGATCCCATATCTGTCTCCCCCGCCTTCGCCCCGCCCCGAGAAGGAGCCCAGAGGGCGAGGGAGGCTCTGTAGAGCTTCCAGCCTTCCCAGACCACTTGCGGGCCTGGCCTCTGCGCCTGTGCGGCGGAAGCCACCTCCACAGGACGACGGGGGGTAAGTGAGAGGCCCTGAGATGGCGTCCTAGCGGGCCTCGCTGTGTGGAAGGCCAGGCCGGGCTGCACGGCTGCTGGCTTCTAGGTTGGCAGTTGTGTCTCTAGAAGTTGTTGGTCTGGCTTTCGTGTGTGGCTGAAAGGGTGCCCTGACAGCTTTACCCTGCCTGTAACTTGCTTAGCGAGCCCTCTGCTGTGTGGCCTGTGCACTGGGACCGCAGACAGGAATCTACATGGCCCGACAAGCCGGTTACACGTGACACCAAAGGGAAGGCCCGAGGAGAGGACATGGTGGAGGGGGCAGTGCTGGCCGTGGGCCGGGACTTCCAGGCGGGTAAAGAAGGCCACTCGCGGTGAAGGAGCAGGCCGGGTGGGGGAAGGCAGCTGGGTGGCCTGTGTCTTATAAACTGGGGAAGATCACAGCATTGGTGGGCATTGGTGGGCTTGGTGGGCGGCGTTAGGTCCAAGGGGCACTTAGGCCGGGGAGCACACACGCCTGGTAGCTAACTGCTGAGCTGTAGGAGTTGCAAGGGGGTTGCTTTGCAGTGTTTTGGGACTGGGAGGAAGCATAGAAGAGGTTGCCCTCCTCTGGGTTCTTACCCTGTAGGCAGGCCCAGGAACCAGGCGCATTTCAGCCGTTTCTCTGTTAGCCAGAAGAACAGACCCCACATCAGCCCCGTGTCTGAGATACTCAGTCTCTGAGATGAGCCTGGGTGCTCTAGCCAGCCCTTGTCTTCCTTCCCTCTTGGGTCCCTCATTCCTTTGTCACATGGGCTGTCACTGAGACTTGTCCGGTGAACCGCTCCTGTCCATTCGGGCCTTTCGCTGCTGGTCACCTCGCCTGGGCCTGATGCCAGCTCGTGTCCCTGTCTTGCGGGGGGGGGGTTTCTGGGATGAAGCCAGGCCTTCTGCTGGGGTGAAGGTGCTGGAAGCAGGTTTGGGAGCAGTGGGCCGCACCTCTCTGAGGTGGGGCTGCTGCCTTTGACTCTGGACGTCGAGCCACTGTGGTGGGGAGGGCAGGTGCACTGAGGAAGCAGGGCAGCTCTGCCGCCTGGAAACGGAGGGCTTCCCTGGAGGGGGTGGGGCACGGCGGGGCCTCCAGTGGGGGGCAGGTGTCTGAGCCCAGTAGAAGTCTCAGCAAGAGCGTCCCAGTTGCTTCTGCACTAATTCCAAGGCGCTTGGAGGGATCAGTCACATGTGCCCCACCTGTCGGGAGGCCAGAGGCCCTGCCTGGCCCTGTCCGCCCGACTTCGTCCCTGCTCTTGTCCCAGGTCCAGGTTGCTCCCCAGCGGCCTCTCCCGGAAGTGCTCCGTCTTCCACCTCTTCGTTGCCTGTCTCTTATTGGGCTTCTTCCCCCTACTCTGGCTGCAGCTCAGCTGCTCCGGGGACGTGGCCCGGACAGCCGGGGGACAGGGACAGGAGACCCCGGGCCCACCCCGGGCCTGCCCTCCAGAGCCACCTCCTGAGCTCTGGGAAGAAGATGCGTCCTGGGGCCCTCACCGCCTGGCCGTGCTGGTGCCCTTCCGTGAACGCTTCGAGGAGCTCCTGGTCTTTGTGCCCCACATGCACCGCTTCCTGAGCCGGAAGAAGATCCAGCACCACATCTATGTGCTCAACCAGGTGGATCACTTCAGGTAGGGACTGCCTCCTGACCCCACGCCCCATCCCCTGGGCCCCCCGCCCTTGCCTGGCAGCAGCCCGGGGCCCCGGGAACCTCAGACCTGTGGCAGGCCACCTGGTGCAGTGGCGGGAGGCGGGAGGCGCAGCCCCTCTCACTGAGGAACTTTGGGGAGGGCCCTGATCTAGTCTCCGTGTTAAATGGCTGTTTCTGAGCATCTGGGGAAAAACACACTCAGGGTGGTACACATCCTGCCACTGGGTGTGCAGGGATTGCACACGCATGGGCAAGTAAGCAGGAGGTTCTGCAGGGGTGCCAGCTGGGGGTCCTTGAACTCAGGGCACTTCCCAGGGAGGGTCAGAGCCCACCAGATTGCCCCCTCCTCCAGACACCAGTAGCGAGGTCCAGCCTGGGCAGCTCTGACCTGCCAGCTGCCCGTCAGGGTTCCCACAGTTCCCTCCTCGAGATGGTGAATTACTAGAGCGTCTCGCGGGGCTTGGGGAGGCACTGTGCTTACCCTCACCAGTTTATCGTAAAGGAAATACTAAAAGCTACAAATGAGCAGCCAGAGGAGGTAGGACACAAGGTGGCGAGTGCAGAAGCTTCCGTCCCTGTTGAGTGGGTGCACACCCTCGGCTCGTGAAGGACTTCTTGTTCACCTTCCTGTGGGCTATCGTGTGTTCAGACGCTCCATGAACCGTGTCCTTTGGGGTCTGATGGTTTGTTTTAAAGATTTATTTATTTATTTAAAGGCAGAGTTAGAGAGAGAGAGATCGATCTTCCATCTGCTGGTTCACTCCCCAGAAGGCCACAATGCCTAGGGCTGGGTCAAGCCAAAGTCAGGAGCCAGGAGCTTCATCTGGATCTCCCACGTGGGTGGCAGGGGCCAAACACTTGGGCCGTCTGCTGCTTTTCCTAGGCCATTAGCAGGGTGTTGGCTCGGAAGTGGGGCAGCCGGGACTTGAAGTGACATCCAGGTGGAACGCAAGTGTCTTGGCTTAGCCTGCTGCACCACGATGCCGCTCCCCCCACCCCACCCTTTTGGTCTTTATGGAGACTTCATTGCATAGGCATCATTGAAGCATGGACAGCCGTGTGGAAACGTGATTGGATTGGACAAAAGGGGTCTGAGCTAATGCCAATAATCTGAGGGGACAACCCAGCAAGGCCTCTCTGGGCAGTGTTCCTTCCTTCTCGATTCTGAAGTGAGGGGGCTTATGACCCACTGCCATCAGAAAGGGAGTTTCTTTTTGTCTGTTCATATTTATTTGAGAGAAAGAGAAACTATCTTCCATCTCCTGGCTTATTCCCTGGCTTTGACCAGGCCAGATGAAAGCCGGGAGCCAGGAACTCCATCCAGGTCCCCGACGTGGGTGGCAGGGACTCAAGCCCATGAGCCATGACCTGCTGCCTCCCAGGTGCACATTAGCAGGAAGCTGGATCAGAAGCATTGTAGCCAGGCCTCGAACCAGCCACTCCACTATGGGCTGCAGGTGTACTAAGCGGTGCCTTAACCCCTGTGCCACAGTGCCCTCCCCAGACCAGATAATTTCTTCATAGCCAGCTCCAAGACAGAAGGGTGGGAGAAGATTAAAGTGGGACATGCCTTGGGGCAGAGAAATTCTAGTTTGTGTGGCCTGTCTTAGAGCTAAGAGCCAGGAACCATGGACAAAAGCCAAAATATATAAGCTGTAGTGTCACACTGCTGTGTGCGGGGTAGATTATTCCAGGACAAGAGACAACGCCAGAGGCCCAGCCGATGGTCACTGCAGCGTCTGGGATGACCAGGTGTGGTAGCAGGAGGAGGCGGAGAGAAGGGAGGAGGGGAAAGCACAGATGGTGCAAGGGAGGGTCAAGGCCGTGGCTTTAAAGCTGTCCACAGCCTGGCGCTGCCTGAAGTCCTCACTCTCACCAAAACTGCGCCCCTCTGTGGTCATCGCACACTCCCACCCTGCCTCCTTGGGAGAGACTCAGACACTTGAGTCCTTGGATCCTCCCCCTCTCCAGCCCCAGGCCCAGTCTCCTCACCCTGCCCGGAGTCTACAGCCCTCCCAGAAATCTCTCCCTCCCGTCCCCCTCAGCCCCCAGCCCCCAGCCCCGTCCTGCCTGGCCTAACCCCGGCTTGACCGAATCTGACTCTGCCTGCTCTGCACTGCCCCTGGGCAGCTGGGGGTGGCCCCCGACACTGCCCATCGCTGTTTGGCTCCCTGACCCTGAGCGCTGACCCAAGAAGGCACTCAGTCCTGCCGGAAGCCTCGTGTCCCGCCAGCCTGTCTGCAGCTGGTGCTCAGCCCCTGTGCTCCTGCCCTCTAGGGCGGCTGTCCTAGCTCCTGCCGCCCTTGGACACTGCACCCCTCTCCCTCCCTGACGGCACCCCAGCACGTGGCCCTGTCCTGGAGTGTTCACACCAGCACATGGCTGTACTGAAACTGCTCCATTCTGAAGTGAGAAAGACAGCCCCGACCCCCCAGCGCCCACAGCGCCCAGTCACCGCGCTTCTTTCCCCTTTGCTCCCTCCTTCTCTCGTGGACCTGTTGCACCCAGATGCTCACCCCCAGCGCGCAGCTGAGCCGGCTGTCTTGAGATCACCTCCACCCTGTAAACCCCAAGGCCATCCCGAGCCAAGTGGACGGCGCGGACGGCTCCTTCCCTCCCAACACACCTCCACCTGGCGAGTGGGACAGCCCTCGCCGACCAGCCCTGCTCACCCCCTGGGCTGGTTCTGCCCCATCTCCCTCAGCTCAGCACTGGTGCCCCCTGGGCTCAGTGCTTGATGTCAGCCCCGCTTCTAGTTGTGGTCACTCACTGTCTAGGCGCGTGGCTTTATCTCCCGTCTCCCTGCTGCTTCCTGGGTCTGCTCTCCCTTCCTGGGCTACAGACCTCTCTCCCGAAGCCCAGACTTGCACATCCAGCTGCCCGGGCAGCCTTGCACTCGGTGCCCTCTGAGGCCTCGGCTTGACATGCTCACAGCTGAGTTTCTGATGGCCCACTCCACCCTGGTCCTGCTTCCCACCTTGCCCTTCCCGTTCCAGGAAATGGAACTCCATGCCCCCAGTGGGCCAGGCTGAAGCCAGGAGCCAGGAACTCCATGTGGGTCCCCTGCACACATGGTGGGGACTCAAGTACTTGGGCCATCATTTGCCACCTCCTGGAGTGCACGTCAGAAGGAAGCTGCATCCGAAGCAGAGCTAGGACTTGAACCAGGCCCTCTGATGTGGGATGCAGGCATCCCAGGAAGGGACTTCATTGCCTTGCCAAACTCCCCACTGTCCTCTCCCCGTCTGCCTGCTTACGTATTTATGAGAATTTCCGCTCCCTGAGGGCAGGGCTTTGCATTCTCAGTGCTGTGTCTCCGGTGCTGACCAGGGTCTGGCACATAGCAGGTACTCAGTAAGCACTGGAGAGATGAGTGGAGCGGAGTCAGCACTGTGCCAGGGCGGGAGCCAGTTCGCCACCCCCACCCTGCCTTGGCCGCCCTACACAGGTTCAACCGGGCAGCGCTCATCAACGTGGGCTTCCTGGAGAGCAGCAACAGCACAGACTACATCGCCATGCACGACGTGGACCTGCTGCCTCTCAACGAGGAGCTGGACTATGGCTTCCCCGAGGCTGGGCCCTTCCACGTGGCCTCCCCGGAGCTCCACCCACTCTACCACTACAAGACCTACGTGGGCGGCATCCTGCTGCTCTCCAAGCAGCACTACCAGCTGGTGAGGCCCCGGGGAGGCGGTCAGGAGCCAGAGCAGTGCCTCCAGGCCGGCAGCAGCCAGAGATGTGAGAGGAACAGGAGTGAACAGGCGGCTGCTGCAGAAACAGAAGCCCCGGTGTCACAGAGAGCAGGGGCGGGAGGCCTGGCTTCGGGCATGGGTGACCCCGCCTGGCAGTGTGCGCAGGACTCGGTCTCTGCCCTCCGCCAGCTCTGCCGTCTGGCACTGGGTTTATTTTCAGGCGTGCAGGACAGGAGCTTGTGACTGCAGTTGTAGGCATCGAGGCCTCATCAGGTGGAAGAGGGAGTCCCCTTCCCAGCAGCCCAGCCAGGAGTCCCAGCCCTGAGCCACACTGGCTCCTGATTGGGCCAGCCTGAGGCCTGGCCCCATCCTGGAGTCAGTGTAGCTGGGGGCTCGGGGGTGGTGCGCTGGGAGGAGCTTAGGCCGGGGGCTTCTGTATCTACACACCATGGCTGAAGCCCCTGGATGGGTGCAAAAGCAGGTGTCATCACAGGCCTGGCACGCAGGAAGAGCTGTGGGAGTGTGGGGAGGAGGCAGAAGTCGGTAGGCCTTGGCCCTGCAGCTGGTCCGTGGCTGCCCTGAGAGGTCCCCTGCCAGTCGGGTGGTCTGAGATGCTGATCGTCCCCACAAGGCCAAGACCAGGGAGAGGGACTGGGATATGCTGAGTGTCCATCTGCCCCGAACCCGCAGGGGGCAGCCGGCATTCACCAGGCTCAGGCTGGGCGGGAGGAGAGCAGCTGGGGTGAGTGACACTGCCCGTCTCTGGCAGTGTAACGGGATGTCCAACCGCTTCTGGGGCTGGGGCCGCGAGGACGACGAGTTCTACCGGCGCATCAAAGGAGCTGGGCTCCAGGTGAGCAGCCCTGGGTTCCCTCCTCACCCTGGGTGACACCTGCCCCCACCCCACCCCGACCCTGACCTGCGGGGTCATCTCACCAGTCCTTGCCCTCTGTACTCCATCTGCTTATCTGAGGATGGGAATCCTGTGGCCTCCCAGCGGGCACTGGGGCCCTGAGGAGCTCATGGTGGGGGCCAGGACTCCAGTAGGGGTGGCCTGACCCCGCTGTCTTTGGCCTCCTTAGCTTTTCCGCCCTTCGGGGATCACAACTGGGTACAAGACTTTTCGCCACCTGCATGACCCTGCCTGGAGGAAGAGGGACCAGAAGCGCATCGCAGCCCAAAAACAGGTGCCGGCTGGTTTCCCCGGGTGGTAGGTGGGGCTGTGGGGGCCCAGCAGGCCCGAGCTGCTCACCAGGCCCTCCGCGGGCCCTCTTGGCCCAATGCTCCCTTGCAGGGCCCAGGTCAGTAGGTAGGCATTCATCTCAAACTGTGTTTGGCTCTGCCCTCTGGTGGGCGTCCTGGGCACTGTGGGTCAGCCTAGACCTCAGGGTCCACACAGACCGGGAGGTGGGGTAGGCTCAACCGAGGGTGCCAGAATCCCAGGGGGACCCCTGAAATGGGTCTTCTCCAGCAGGCCTGTTCTCCCAACAGGCAGGTCCTCGCTTCCCTGTCCACCCGTGCCCACAGCCTCAGGCAGGGGTCCTGTCTGTGGGGAGCACAGGCCCCCCGACCACAGGCTGTGCAGGATTGCTGGGCGGCACCCCCGAAGCCCCGAGTACATGCTCTCTCCTCCATCCCTTCCCAGGAGCAGTTCAAGGTGGACCGGGAGGGAGGCCTGAGCACTGTGCGCTACCGCGTGGATTCTCGAACAGCCCTGTCGGTGGCCGGGGCCCCCTGCACCGTCCTCAACATCATGTTGGACTGTGACAAGGCCGCCACCCCCTGGTGCACGTTCAGCTGAGGTGCTTGACAGGAAAGAAGGCCACGCTGACAGTCATGGAATGAAGCCTCAAGCCTTGGGCCCAGCTCTGATAGGCAGTGGAGTGGCCCCTCGCCCCTGCCAGCCAGCTCCATGTGGGTGGCAGCCCAGCCCCCAGAGGCAGGCTTGAGCTGGGACGCGACACAGGGACGCTGCTGGCAGTAGACAGTGATTCACTGGAGAGGGGCCGGGCAGTGGCTCCTCACTGGGGCTCTCCCCGCCCTGCCCTGCCCTCCTGTGTGCTGTGACCGTGGGCAGTGGGCAAGGCTGAGTACAGCGACCTCCAGTCAACCTCACCTCGTTCCTTCCCATTCAGAAGCCTGGGAGGCGTGGGACTGCAGAGAGCGAGCACTGGACCCACAGAAGGGCACAGCCCACGCCGGCTCTGGCTGCTGGTGGCCACGCAGGAATGTGGCCTGGAGTCACCTGACTTCCACAAGAAACTGGAATGCTGGATTACTCAGTGAAATCTGGTTTTTAAGTGATAGCAACTAACTGAAACTTGAAAAAAGTATGGCAGGCTGGACGAGTGCTGGCTCGTTGGTTTGTCACCTTTGACTGAGGGAGGGGAGGCGGAGAACCAACTCAGTTATGAGCCGGCCAGGGCTTGGGGTGGGGCAGGGGCCAGGGCCAGCGGGGCCAGGTAGGAGGAGAAGCCAGGGGCTCGGGGTCTGGGACCACCTCCTCCCCACCCTCTGGGCTCCGTGGCTGCCCCCCTGGGGTCTGAGCCCCTGCAGGCTCCACCTGGCTGTGCTGTGATGGGGGAGGGTGCTTCACCCTGCCTCTGAAGGAAGGCTGTGCTGCAGACCAACAGGCCAAGGCTTACAGGAGGGGGAGTAGGACGGGGAGAGTCCCGCCGTGCCCCCAAGGCATAAGGGGAGAGGACCTGTGACCTCCGTGGAGCATGAAGAAGGCCAAGGGAGACCATGGAGTTAGGGTGTGGGCTTGGGGGAAACCTACAAGGCAGTAGACTTTGGAAGATTTGAGGCAGAAGCCAGAGGAGGCTGTCGGGGCCCCTGCCCCGGAGAAGGGGGGTGAGGCCGCAGAGTCCAGTGGGGTGGAATCGACAGCCCAGGCCCAAGGGGCTCCCCTGAAGGTGACCATGTACAGTAGCATGGGTTGTGTACTACACAACTGGTTATCAGCTGACAGATGGAAGCAGAAACGGCTGGGGGTAAAGCTTCCAGATCAGAGGTTCAGTCCAGGCTCCCTGACTACCCAGCAGTTCAGCCGCATGGCTGCAGTGAGGAGCCAGCATGCTGGGAAGAGGCCGGGGCGCCCTCTGCCCGTCTCCTGGCAGCCCCACCTGCCGCTGCGTGGGCTCCATGTCACGTGGGGACAGCTGTGATACAAAAGCCCCGGCCCCACCCCTGGCACCTAGACTTCAAAAGCCAGGCGGTCCCTTCCTTGCCACCTGCACTGGGGCAGTACATCCCCAACCCTGTGCTCCACACTGCCCCATGACCGCTGTCACCAACCCCATCATTGAGGCACCATGGGCACCCCGGGCTGGTCCTGGTGCAGCCCCCTCCTGGGCCTCCACCACTCGCTGTGACTGGCACGGGAAAGAAGCTGGTGGCTCAGGCTGGGTTTGTCTTCTTCATGGAGTGGCCCTGACCCCTGCCTCACTGGCCAGGGCGTGGGGAAACTTGCAGGAGCACCTGGCCCGGCGCCTGGCCAGCATGGCCACACTCGCTGAACCTTCCCCACCCACACGTCTTCCCGTGGTGGTATTTCCCTGAGCCCTCGCCCTTAGAACTTGGCCCTGTGGTTAAGATTTTTTAATTTTTTTATTTTGACAGGCAGAGTGGACAGTGAGAGAGAGAGAGACAGAGAGAAAGGTCTTCCTTTTTCCGTTGGTTCACCCCCCAATGGCCACTGTGGCCGGCGCACCGCACTGATCCGAAGCCAGGAGCCAGGTGCTTCTCCTGGTCTCCCATGCGGGTGCAGGGCCCAAGCACTTGGGCCATCCTCCACTGCACTCCCTGGCCACAGCAGAGAGCTGGCCTGGAAGAGGGGCAACCGGGACAGAATCCAGCGCCCCAACCGGGACTAGAACCCGGTGTGCTGGCACCGCAGGCGGAGGATTAGCCTAGTGAGCTGCAGTGCCAGCCTAAGATTTATTTATTTACCTGGAAGGCCTAGTGACAGGGAGGGAGAGAGAGAGAGCTTTATTCCACTGGTTCACTCCCCAAATGGCCTTAACAGCCCTGAAGCCAGGAGCCTGGAACTCCCTCCAGGTCTCCCACGTATATGCAGGGTTCCAAACACTTGGGCCACCTTCAGCTGCTGTCCCAGGTGCATCGGCAGGGAGCTAGATTGGAAGTTGAAAAGTTGGGACTCGAACCAGCACTGTGATATGGGATGGCGGCATGGCTAAACTCACCGTGCCATGGTGCCAGTCCCTTGGTCCTGTTTATTCACCTGTTGCAGAGAGGAGCAAGGCAGAGCTCAGAGAGGTGAGGGGTTTGCCTGGGTCACAGAGCTGACAAGTGGCAGGGCCTGGGCTGTACACCTGGACTCAGCCTTCAGAGCAGCAGGTGCCTGTGTACAGAGAGGGGCTCCTTCCTCTCTGGGCCCGTTCTTCTCCCCAGCCACAGAGGGCAGGTGGGAAGGGCTGGCCAAAGGGCTTTGGTGTCCTGCCTCTGGGAAGAAAGCGGGACCACAAAGGAGATGCAAAGTATCCCTCTGGGACTTCTCTGCCCCAAGGAAAATGGGGGTCCCCTGGGGCTGGGGGCAGGGGGTGGGCGACATGCTGCTGGTGGAGTCAGAGATGGCCACTCAGACTGGGAACTGTGGGTGACAGGCAGAGAGGGGTGGAGTGAGCACGCTGGAATCGGGCCTGGCAAGTCATTGGGGGTGTTCCTGCCGCCCCAGCAGTGTACAGGAGCAGCAGCTTAACCTACTGCACCACGCTGGCCTCTGCCAGCGTGCTTTTCTAGTGAAAAACAAAAGGAAAAGCAATGTCTGCTTCCAGCACCAACACATCAAGAACTTGGAGGTCATTGCTCGCATCCTTACAACAACAAAATGGACCAACAGACTGCAAAGCGAGTTGTCTTGGACTCACGGGAGAACTGGGGCTGCGGGGCCTGGGCAAGTCCAGTCAGAGCTGCAGCCAGCTTCCCTGCTGTAGATGCTGGTGCAGCCACACACCGCCGAGAACATTGATGCTGACTGTGACGCCGGTCGGGGATGGCTGCGGGCCAAGTGAAGTCCCCTCCAGCCTCGGGCAGACCCGGCACTGTCTCCATGGCCTACTGTCCCAGAGAAGGATGCTAGAGCCCATCTCACCGAGGGGGCGGGGCGCTTACCCAGCTCCACTGCCCGCTTCCCAAGCAGGGGAGGGACAGGGCTAGGAGACACATGTGAGGTCACAGCCAGGGGCATGGGTCCCCTGCAAGACTGAGATGCAACCACGGTAAATGCGTCCCCTGCCCCAAACCTGCCCACTGCACCAGCAAAGCTGCAGCGCAGCAGTCCTGACTAATGGCTGAGAAGACATTACTGGTTTTTTTGTTTGTTTGTTTGTTTTTTTTAATTAGTCCTTAGGAAACCAAAAGGCCACAGAGGGGACAAAAAAATCAAGAACATCTGAAAGAAGTAAAAATTTAGTTAAAATTAAACCCGAGTCCAAGTCCTAATCAGATGAACACCAGACCGCACCCAACAGTCACTTTCATCATCAGTCACTTTCCCCAGTGACTCACGGCTTACAAGTAAGGCATGCTAACCAGCAAGGAACACACAGATTAGAGACAAAGCAAGCGGCAGTACCCAGCTCAGCTCTGCCACAGAGTTTGCAATTGGTAACCAGGTCCTTGAGAAAGAAGCCAAGAGTGAGCCAGAGAAGAGCAAATAGCAAGCGGCAAGTTCCTACGGGGAAAGTGAACGTGCCTACTCCACGGTCAGGGCGAGGGCTCACTGAGGGGCAGGGGGCTCGTCTCAACTTGCTCATTTTAACATCTATGGGTTAATGCAGGTCTCCTTACCAGGAGGAAGAATTACAGTTTTTCTGAGAAGTAGGTGGCGATTTCCCAGAATCTAGCTGTCGCCTCCTTTCACTCCTTTTTCTGCTATGCCAATTAGCATGCTAGTATTTTTTTGTTTTTTTTGTTTTTTTCAAAAAAAGGTATTTATTTGACAGAGTAGAGGGAGAGGAAGAGGAGAGAGATCTGTCTGCTAGTTCACTCTCCAAATGACTGCAACAGCTGATCTGGTCCAGGTCAAAACTCCAACTGGGTTTCCCGCGCAGGAAATGGGCACCTTTCCAGACAGAACCTGAGAGAGAGTGCCCAGTCGCTTGGACTTGGGGGGGGGGGGTGTTACATGGTTGAGTTTAGAGAATACACCTGGGCAGGCCAGGCGGGCGGCTCAGCAGAGGTAGAGGGCTAAAGGGCTGAGCGCGCAGTCCAGTTGAGGTGGGGGGGGGGGGATGTTAAGGAGATGGGTCTTGCTTCCCCACCTGTGCTCCTCTTGGAACAAAGGGCTTTTTGGATGTAAATAGAAAAAACTTCTGAGTTTTCCCCTGAAGGTATCAGACAGGAGGAAGCCTAGCTGGCACTGTCCTGAGTTTAGAGGAAGGGTGAGCAGGACCCCCTGGAGAATCGGGATCCAGAGCAGGATATTTGAAATGCAGATACTGGGCTGCATTTGGGAGACTGTGGAAGATTTGTCAGGCAGAAGGGGCGGGGACCCCCACCTGGCAGGTTGTCGGGTAGAAGGGGGCAGGGCAGGATACGAATAACAGGCAGCCCCTGAAACGTTATCGGGATGACTTTGAGATGCAGATGCATGTGCTGGACATAGACGTCTTCTCTTTATGTCTGTCACACACACATAAGCTCATATCTGACTTCCTACCTAACACTACGGGTGCTGTGCCACAATGCCAGCCCCAGCATGCTAACGTATTACGATAAGCACGTAATGACCTCACTCAAGGTCAAGCCTGGTCCCATAAACCAGTGTGGACCTGGTCCAGGAGGGCTATCTGTTTATCTCTGGAGCCTAAGAGGGAGCAAACTCACGTCCTGGAGACCTCAAGATAAGCGGAACTGCCCCCAGGTGGCTCAACAGCTCCTTCAGCCTCCCTGTCTCCAGATTAGCAGACATTTAAAATAACTATGACTAATGTGCTAAGGGCTCTGATGGAGAAAGTAGACACCATGAGAGAACAGGTGGGTGATGTGAACAGAAGGGTGGAAACTAATAGTCAAAGCACTGTGACAGAGACAATGCCTTCAAAAACATTTTGTTGAGAGACAGAGACACAGAGAGATCTTCCATCTGTGGACTCACTCCTCAAATGCCTGCAAAGCCAGGGCTGGCCAGGTCAAAGCCAGGAGCCAGGAGTTTAATCTGAGTCTGGAATGTGGGTGGCAGGGACCAAGTACCTGAGCCATCGTGGCATACTCAGGGTGCACATGAGCAGGAAGCTGGAATCAGAAGTAAAGCTGGCACTCTGCGATGGGGCGCAGGCCTCCCAAGTGGTGTCATAACCATTGCACAGGACAGCCACTCCTGAGGATGGCTAGATGCCCAGTAGACAGGACGCAGATGAGAAGAGTCAGCGGACGTGAAATATAATCATTATACCAATACAGGAAACAACAGGATCACGAGGTATTTTCAGTTAAACCAGAGAAGACAGAAGGGAAATAAGAAAAACTAGGATGAATGTAACTAGTGGAATAGACACACGTAGGAGACAGGAATCCAACTACATCAGTGATCATTTTAAATGATTAAAAGGCAAAGACGGGGACAGGCATTTGGCCGGGTAGTTAGGGTGCCTGCTGGGACACCCACACCCCAGACCAGAGTGCCAACTCTGTTCCTGATTCCAGCTCCATGCCCATGCTGAACCTACAAGGCAGCCGTCATGGCTCCAGTGATTGGGTTCCTGCCTCCCATGTGGGAGAACCAGATTGAGTTATGGGCTCCAGGCTTTGGCCTGGCCCAGCCCTGGCTATTGTGGGCATTTGGGGAGTGAGCCAGTGCATGGAATACACTCCCCCACCCCTGCCTTTCAAATAAATAAATTGAATGTAAAGAAACAAGTAGATTGAAAACAAAAAGACAGACAAAGGTACATTATGCTAATACCAGTCAAAAGAAATATGGAGTAGCTATATTGAATCAGACAAATAAGGCATCGGAGGCAGAACAATTATTAGGGATCATAAAAGGTCAATTCTTCACAAAGATATCAAAATTTTTTTTTTTTTGACAGGCAGAGTGGACATTGAGAGAGAGAGACAGAGAGAAAGGTCTTCCTTTACCGTTGGTTCACCCTCCAATGGCCGCCACGGCCGGCACACTGCGGCCGGTGCACCGCGCTGATCCAATGGCAGGAGCCAGGTACTTATCCTGGACTCCCACGGGGTGCAGGGCCCAAGCACTTGGGCCATCCTCCACTGCACTCCCGGGCCACAGCAGAGAGCTGGCCTGGAAGAGGGGCAACTGGGACAGAATCCGGTGCCCCAACCAGGACTAGAACCCGGTGTGCCGGCGCCGCAAGGCGGAGGATTAGCCTAGTGAGCTGCGGCGCTGGCCCTAAGATATCAAATTCTTAACGTGTATGCGTCTAACAAAAAAAATCAAAATATATGAGGCAAAAACTGATAGAACTGTAAGAAAAAGAGACAAGCTCGCCATTGTAGTGAGTGAATTCAACACCGCTCTGTGGGCTCGTCCTGCGAGGCCCACACTGTCCGGATGGTGGGGCGACAGCATTCTTCGACAAGTACTGGAGACAGTTTCAGCGAACATGTCTGTTTATTAACAGTCAGGCACAAGTTTTTATGGGGCAGGCAAAGGGGAGTAGCTAGTTCAGGGTAGCAACACTAATTCTAGAGGATAAAGCTGATATTGGTGCCACTATGCTTCTCCAATCAGCTTGAAGGTTACTTAGCCTAGGTAGCCTTCCAGGTGGTCTTATGGGTTTGGACCACCCCCAGGAGGTGTTTACCTAGTTGACAATTACAAGGCCCTCAACAGGAAGCAGGGGTGGGGGAAATGTGCCTGGGGCCACTGTGGCCTGCCAGCAGTCAGGTCATGTGTGGATCTCAGTGTGCCTGAGCCGATTACCAGGGCAGGCATGGTGTGCCACGCCCTCTTAACTGCAGGGGCTAGGCAGGCAGTCTCCCAGCCAGGCACAGGATCACCCATCAGTAATTGACACAGTTATCAGTTTCCAAAATCCAACAGTTACCAGTTTCCAAAAATTATCAGTAATTATCAGAACAGATCTGTCTGTAAGTGACATCCAACAGACAAAATAGCGAGGATATAGCCAAGCTGAAACAGCATTAGCACACTGAATCTAACTGACATTTACAGAGTACTTCATCCGACATCAGAGTACATCTTCTTCTCGTGCTCCCAGGGAACAGCTCCCAAGATAGATCACGTAGTTGACCATAAAACCCACTTGAAGCAATTTGAAAGAAGAAGAGCCATGCAAAGTGTGCTTGCAGATGAAATGACACTAGAAACCAGAGCAGGAAGATGGCTGCAAAATCCAATGAGATTGGGCCGGCGCCGCGGCTCACTAGGCTAATCCTCCGCCTAGCGGCGCCGGCACACCGGGTTCTAGTCCCGGTCAGGGCGCCGGATTCTGTCCCGGTTGCCCCTCTTCCAGGCCAGCCCTCTGCTGTGGCCAGGGAGTGCAGTGGAGGATGGCCCAGGTGCTTGGGCCCTGCACCCCATGGGAGACCAGGAAAAGCACCTGGCTCCTGGCTCCTGCCATTGGATCAGCGCGGTGCGCCATTGGAGGGTGAACCAACGGCAAAGGAAGACCTTTCTCTCTGTCTCTCTCTCTCACTGTCCACTCTGCCTGTCAAAAAAAAAAAAAAAATCCAATGAGATTGGATTGCAAATAATGAGATGCGTGAAAACACTTCCAAATAAACCATGGATCAAATAAGTCTGAGAGTGCAACCTGTCCAAACTTGTGGGATGCAGGGATGGTGGCGCCTGGAGAGAGATCTGCGGCCCAGCCACAGCCACTAAAAAAGGGAAAAGATCTGGAATCGATCATCTGTGCTCCCACCTTAGGCAACTAGAGAAGAAGGGCAATGTCACCCGGAACCAAGCAAAAGAACAGAAACAAAAGTTAAGGCAGAAATAAATAAAATTGAAAACAGGAAACCAGTAGGAAAAAAATAAATGAAGCCAAAATCTTAGATGAATCTCAAGCCATGCTAACAAAAAAATGGGAAAAAGGGGGAGAGAGAAAACAAATTTTTAATTTCAGAAGTGAGGGGCAGGTCACTAATACAAATCCCACGGACATTAAAAAGATAACTGAAGGGGCAGGCATTTGGCTCAGCATTGAAGATGCCTGTGTTCATAAGGGCTTGCTGGCATCCCTTATTGGCACTGGTTCAAATCCCGGCTGCTCCATTTCTGATCCAGTTCCCTGCTAGTGCACCTGGGGAAGCAGTGGAAAATGGCCCAAGTGCTTGGGGCCCTGCACTCATGTGGGAGACCCAGAAGGAGCTCCTGGCTCCTGGCTTTGGCTTGGCTGAGCCCTGGCCATTGCAGCCATTTGGGGGACTGAACCAGCACATGGAAGATTTCTCTCTGTCTCTCCTCTCTAATTCTGCCTTTCAAATAAATAAATGAGTCTTTTAAAAAAGATGCCTGTGTTTCCTATCAAAGTGCCTGGCCTCAATGCCTGGTTCAGCCCCTTGCTGATACAGCCCTGGGAGTCAGCAGTGACTGTTACTGGAGAATTGGAGGGTTCTTGTCTTCATTCAAGAAAGAATTCAGGCATGAGACAGAGAGTAGTGGGAGGTAAAATAGCAAGGTTTATTAGAGAAGGGACATCCGTAAGGATGTACGGATGGGCACCTTTCCAGACAGAACCTAAGAGAGAGTGCCCAGTCGCTCAGACTGGGGGAGGGGGGCGAGGTTACATGGTTGAGTAGAGAGATTACTGGGCAGGCCAGGCGGGCAGCTCAGCAGAGAGGCAGAGGGCTGAGCGTGCAGTCCAGTTGAGGGTGGAGGGGGGTTGGGGAGTACGTGGGGGGTGGGGGGTGGCGGTGGGGGGGTGTCTAAGGAGATGGGTCTTGCTTCCCCACCTCTGCTCCTCTTGGAACAAAGGGCTTTTTGGATGTAAACAGAAAAACTTCTATCTGAGTTTTCTCCCTGAGACAGGGGGAAGTCTGGCTGGCGCTGGCCCTGTTAGAGGAAAAGCAGGGAGGGCATTTGAAGTGCAGATGCTGGGCTGCCCCTGAAACGTTAGCAGGATGACTTTGAGATGCAGATGCAGATGCTGGACATAGACTAGGCCTTTGTCACACACACATAAGCTCATATCTGACTTCCTACCTAACAGTGATGACTCAAGTAGTTGAGTTCCTGCCATCCACGTGGGAGACCTGGACTGAGGCTTCTGCCTCTCGGCTCTTGGCTTTGGCCTCTGCCCAGTCCCAGTTATCGCAGGCATTTGGAGAGTGACCCAGTGGACTCTCTGATTTTCAAATCAACAAAGTTTTTAAGATAACAAATAAATATTAGCCCCATCTCTGTGCCCACAAACATATAATTTAGATGAAATGACTTAATGTCTTCAAAGATGTACACCACCAAAGAAAGCTCCTGGAGGGGAAACAGATTATTGGAGTATATCTATTTATAGTAGACATGTAATCAACATACAGCGACTTCCCGCTGAACCAGCCACGTCCCGCTCCAGAAACGCTATGTGCTGGAGAGAGTTGAGCAACTGGAGCCTGCAGTCAGGAGGGAGGCCAGGGACGGCGAGGAAGAGGAAGACGAGGAAGAAGAAGACGGGGAAGTCAGCAGATCACTGCCGGCAAAGCCCCGGGCGCTCCTACACGGCGCCACAGCAGGAGGAGGAGGAGTTGGTCTCCTGAGAAAGGCACCCGTCAGAGCGAGAGCCCCAGACGCCATGGCAGCAGGTCCCCAGAACACGACACAGATCTGCTCCAAGTCCCCAGGTCGGCACTGCAGTCAGACACAGGAGCAACTTGGAGTCCTTCCCCGGAGATCTAAGGCCACAGAAGAGCTGGAGCTGGAACAAGCAATGTGTTCAAGCCGGTTTTAGTCAAAATGGCCACCTGTGCATCCGACTGTGTGCAAGGATCAGACCTGCTCCCCAGGCAGCTGTCAGAACAATCTAGTGTCCATCAGGTTTCTCCTTTTTTTTTTTTTTTTTTTTTTTTTTAATGAAAGAGGTGCTGAGTTTTGTATCGCTTTTGTGAATCACAACCAACATCTTTGAAGGATGATAATGGTTCTTTTTTTTTTTTTAAGATTTATTTATTTATTTGAAAGTCAGAGTTACATAGAGAGAGGAGAGGCAGAGAGAGAGAGAGAGAGAGAGAGAGAGAGAGGTCTTCCATCCACTGGTTCACTCCCCAAATGGCTGCAATGTGCAATGGCTGGAGCTGTGCTGATCTGAAGCCAGGAGCCAGGAGCTTCTTCTGGGTCTCCCACATGGGTGCAGGGACCCAAGGACCTGGGCCATCTTCTACTGCTTTCCCAGGCCATAGCAGAGAGCTGGATGGGAAGTGCAGCAGCTGGGTCCCAAGCCGGTGCCCATATGGGATGCCAGAGCACTTCAGGAGGTAGCTTTATCCACTGTGCCACAGCACCGGCCCCAATAATGGTTCTTAAGGTCAGCTTTTGACCTGACCAACCATGATAGTATTCATATTTGGGAGAGTGGGGGGGCATGAATGACAAAGAAAAGATAGGGCCACTTGGTGACCCCGTGCCTTTCTGTTATAAGCCTGGGGTGCCCGTTTTTCTGTGGTTTATTTTTTGGTTTGCTCTGTCATTGGAACCGCTTGGAGAGTTCCGGTGTCGGCACTGCTACAATTATTTGGAGATCAAACAGCGCCGCCTTCAAGCAGTGGCAAGGAGCAATGAGCATGAAGACGGGGTAGCAGCACTTGGCAAGCACGGAGTGCCTTCCAACACGAGGCTTCTTCTGGATCCTTTTGGCTGGGATCACAGTTCAACAGGGTGCTGGCACGTACCTGCTACAGCACACGCCTGTAGCGTCATCCGTTCCTCCCCACAAGCCGGGCTGAGGGTCTCACACATGGACACTGTCGAGACCTCGTCAGTAGCAGGAGGGCACCAAGACTGTAAACGGTTGGCTGGAAGCTGTCTAGTGTAGTGCAGGGTTTCTACCTGAAATGTTGGGCGCAGCTGCTGTTCACAAATGTAGCAAATGTAACAAACAGGAAGAGACAATGGTTGGACAGGCAAGAAACCAGAGCTCTGGTGTCAGAGGAAATGACCCACCCAAGTTAGTTGTAATGTCAGCTGTGGGATGCTGTGGGGAAAATGATTGAGACACCGTGCGACCGTGGTCAGCCACAGCAAGAGCTGTGACAACCAGCTGCCTTCGGGATCGTTTCTTGAAAAATCCTATCTGGACAGAGGATAAACATTGTTGTTTATGTTGAACTGAAGCGACTTTTGTAGCAATATTTAAAACAGTTTTTGGGGCTGGTGCTGTGGTGTAGCAGGCAAAGCTACCAGCTGCAGTGCCAGCATCCTATATGGGCACCGGGTCAGGTCCCACTGCTCCACCACCGATCCAGCTCCCTGCTGTGCCCTGGGAAAGCAGTAGAAGATGGCTCAAGTGCTCGGGACGCTGCACGCATGAGGGAGACCTGGAAGAAGCTCCAGGCTCCAGGCTCCAGGCTCCTGGCTTTGAATTGGCACAGCTCCAGCCATGGTGGACATTTGGGGAGTGAACCAGCGATGGAAAACCGATCTCTCTCTCTCTCTGCCTCTCTGTAACTCTGCCTTTCAAATAAATAAATCTTTTTTAAAAGCAATTTTTAAGCTATCTGAGCTTTCTTTCTCTCTCTCTCTCTCTCTCTCTTTTTTTTTTTTTTTTTTTTTTTTTTTTTTGGACAGGCAGAGTTAGTGAGAAAGAGAGACAGAGAGCAGAGAGAAAGAGAGAAAGGTCTTCCTTCCATTGGTTCACCCCCCAAAATGGCCGCTACGGCCGGCGCACTGCACCGATCTGAAGCCAGGAGCCAGGTGCTTCCTCCTGGTCTCCCATGCGGGTGCAGGGCCCAAGCACTTAGGCCATCCTCCACTGCACTCCCGGGCCACAGCAGAGAGCTGGACTGGAAGAGGAGCAACTGGGACTAGAACCCGGCGCCCCAACCGGGACTAGAACCCAGGGTGCTGGTGCCACAGGTGAAGGATTAGCCTATTGAGCCATGGCGCTGGCCCTGAGCTTTCTTATTCTTAATGGTTCCCTCATGCTAATGCCTGAGCTAATAAACATCACCCCTAAGAATTACTGTGGTTTAAGATATAACTGTCTATAGGACCACCATTTAACTATAAATGTTTCTTTTATAAAGAGAGGAGAAAAACTACATGATCATACCCATAGATGCAGAAAAGCATTTGACAAAATCAAATACCCATTTGTTTAAAAAAAAAAAAACTCTCAGGAAACTGACAGAAGGGAAATTTCTTCAACTTGATAAGGAGCATCTACAAAAAAACTGAAAGCCAGCACCGAACTTCCCAGTGAGAGCGTGAATGCTTTCCTCCTAATACCGGGAACAAGGCGGGACGTTCCCTCTCCCCACTCTCGTCCAGCAGCACACTCGCTGTCCTACTCGGTGCAGTGAGTCAAAAAAGGAACAGACAGGTCTGTGTTGTGAGCAACAGGTTAAGTCACGCCCTGAGCCACCAGATTCCAGGTGAGCGTGGGTTCAAGTCACGGTCGCTCTGCTTCCTACCCAGCTCCCTGCTAATGCACCTGGGAAAGCAGCAGAAGATGGCCCAAGAGCTCTGGCCCCTGCTACCCACACGGGAGACCCTGATGGAGTTCCAGGCTCCTGGCCTCGGTCTGGCACAGTCCTGGCTGTTGTAGCCATTTGAAGAATGAGCCAGCGGATGGAAGATCCCTTTGTCTCTCCCTCTCTCTCTCTGTGTCACTCTGCCTTTCAAATAAATGAGATAAATCTTAAGAAAAAAAAAGAAATAAAAATATATATACAGTTGGAAGGAAAACAATAAAACTGTCTTTGTTCCCAGGTGACATATTTGTCTATGCAGAAAATCTCAAAGAACAGAACAAAAAACTTCTGGAACTGGTTAGTAAGTGACCATAGCAATGGCAAGGTAATACAAAAAATTCAATCACTCTCCTACAAATCGGTAACAAATAATCCAAATTTGAAACTAAAAACTTAGTATCATTTATAACAGCATCAAAAAAAAAACTACTTAGGCTCAAATTTTTAAAAACATGTATAGGATCTATATCCAGAAAAATATTAAATTCTGATAAAAAAATCAGTGAAGAGCTAAAGAAACATAGGGCTGTTCCTTGTTCATGCACTGGAAGACTCAGGATTGTTAGTATTTGCCAAGGCGATCTGCAGAGCCAGTGCACCCTCAGTCAAAGTCTCAGCAAGCGGCTAAGACACTGCCTGGGGTGCCTGCACCCTGTGTTGGAGTGGTGTCCATTCTGGCTGTTCCTGATCCAGCTTCCTGCTAATGGGCACCTTGGGAGGACGTGGTGATGGCTCAAGCACCTGGGCCCCTGCCACTCATGTTGAGAGCCCTGGCTTGAGTTCTGGGCCCCTGGCTTTTGTCTGACTCATAGCCAGCTGTTGTGGGTGATTGGAGAGCAAAGCAGCTGCTGAAAGATCTCTCTGTCTCTGTGAACCAGCAGATGGAAGACCTCTCTCTCTCTCTCTCTCTCTCTCTCTCTCTCTCTCTAAACGCTGTCTTTCAAATAAATAAATAAATCTTTTTTTTTTTTTTTAAAGATGTCAGTTAGGACAGCTGTGTCAGAGTACTGGGTACTCACATTGGAGTACCTGGGTTCTGTTCCCTCCTCCAGGTTCCAATTGCAGCTTCCTGTTAATGTGTACCCTTGGAGGTCATGGTGATGGCTCAAGTTCCTGCCACCTACGTGGGAGACCTGGATTGAGTTCCCAGCTCCCAGCTCCCAGCTTCAGCCTGGACCAGCCCCAGCTGTTGCAGGTATTTGGGGAGTGAAACAACAGATGGAAGTCCCCACCCCACTCCTGTGTGTGTTTGTGTGTGTGTGTGTGCACGTGCATGTGCACAAGCCTCACAAAAACAGAGAAGCCGAGTGATGTGAAATCCAGTGAAAGTTCGTACCATTCTACCACTGTCAACTTCTTAGTTTTTTTTTTTTATTATTATTTGAAAGACAGAGTCACAGAGAGAAGTAGAGACACAGAGAGAGAAAGAGGTCTTCCATCCACTGGTTCACTCCCCAAATGGCCGCAACGGCCGGAGCTGTGCCTATCGGAAGCCAGGGTCACCCACGTGGGTGCAGGGGCCCAAGGGCTTGGGCCATCTTCTGCTGCTTTCCCAGGCCATAGCAGAGAGCTGGATGGGAAGAGGAGCAGCCGGGACTAGAACCGGCACCCATATGGGATGCCAGTGCTTCAGGCCAGGGCTTTAACCCACTGTGCCACAGCGCCGGCCCCTCAACTTCTTAGTTTTAACAAATTCACCTCGGTTATGTAAGATGTCAACCTACAGGAGCTTTCCATAACACCTTTTCTTGTGATTCTACAGTAATTCTGAAGAAAAAAATTGTAAAATAACAGAGCCCTTCCCCCTCCCCGGGGCTGGCAGATGGAAGGCAGAGGTTACATCTGCGTGGGCCATGCCCACCACCTTAGTCGGATTTGTGTGGTTAATGACATACTGTCACAGAGGGCGTTAATTATTAAGCAAAGAGTTTTGGAGGTGCAAGGTGAAGGGGCCACACTTGCTGGCGGAGTGCCGAGGCAGCGTCCGGGCTAGAGAAGGACTGTGCATGTGTGTTTCGTCCGGTCTCTCTCTCCCCACTAGGATCCAATTGAGGGGGTCCCACCCTAGTCCTAGCCCACGAATGGATTCACCTGTCACTATTCTCTTACAGGCCCTGCCTCTCGATCCCTCACAATGGAAATCAGATCTCAACATGTGCTTTAGTGGGGACATGCAAACAATGGCATCTGTCCTTTAGGACTGACCCCCAGTGTCCCCTTCCTCCCAGAGGGCTCCTGGCCACCCGTCCTACAGAGTCCCTGGCCACATGCACACTGCACTCTGTTATTGCCCTCAAAGCTGTTAGCACAAGCTGGAAACTTCTGCTTCCTCTCCCCTTTCCCCACTGCCCCGAGCTCAGGGCCTGGCTGCCCATCCCACCCCCACCCCACCCCGTGATACCTGATACCCCAGGGCTGGGGCCTGGTAGGTGCTCTCCAGGATGAACTGAATTGTGATGACCCTGGCCCAGGCTCTGTCACCAACCCCAGAGGCTGGGTCTGCTTCCTGGTGAGTGCATTGAAGAAACGCACCAGCAGCAGTTGTCACGCAAAGCCATTGGCTTGCAGCAAGTAAGGAGACCACAGAAAATTGTTTCCAAAGCCGTGGGCTCCGTGAGCCAGGGGAACTGGGAATCGTAATTGAGAGAAAGGGGACACTCAGTAGGGGAAGTGCTTGTCGTGTGGAGGGGCGGGTACCAGCATGCAATCATGGGGACACACTGTGTGCTGTGGAATGCTTGGCATGTCAGGGTGACACATCCTCCCCACCCCCAGAACCCCACTGGGAACCTGAAGAACAGCTTTGGGGAAGACCAGGAGCTTTGGGAGTCTGAGGGTCTTAAGGCAGAAGTGAGTCCCAGTGGAGACTTTTGGGCAGTTCAGGGCATCAATAGTGACAGTTCCAGCCCCGGCTTTCCTGAGAGCAGGTGCGCTGGCCCCGCCCCAAGCCTGGGCTCCACCTTCCTGGCTCCCACAGCTGCCCTCTGCTGTGCTAGCTGCAGCAAGATTCTGCTGCCCTTAAACTGCTCTGCACCTGTTGCCTTTTCAAGAAACACCACGGCTGTCCCCGGAAGAGCAGCCCCTGCTTGGGCGGCCCTGGCCCCTCTTTGCTAATGAACACAGAGAAGGTGATCCCGGAAAGGCCAACAGCAGGGAGTTCCAGGAAGCCCCTTCCCAGCCTGGAGCCCCCCCCCCCCCCCAGATGCTCCCTCGCTCCCAGGGCAGGTCGGCACAGCAGGCTGCGGAATGTCTGGATCTGAAGGGGCAGGGAAGCCCCACTCAGGAGGGGCTCTGTTCAGCCTCCTGGAAGCTGGAATCAGGAAGAGGCTGGGGAGCAGTGTTCCTGCCGCCAAGGAATGTTTCCTTCTCATCCTTACGTTGGCAAAGCTAGAAGGCGGTCATGACGTCAGTATTCGCCCCACCAGATCGGCTCTTTCCGTGCCAAGACACCGGCTCTCCCAGCACATTGCCACTTCCGCCTCCCTGCTGCTGCAGACTCCGAGACACAAACAAGTCCCGAGGCTGAGGCAGAGGCGGGGGAGCCAGGAACTGAGGGGCTGAGCCGGACAGGCTCCTGGCAACTGGAACTAAAGATTCAGCTGGCCCAGGTGAGAAAGAATTCGCTGTGCAGCCTGGGGCAGATCACTCCACCTCTCTGAGCCTTGGCTTCTATATCGAGGTCCTTAGGTCACTGGGGGCATGCGATAGTTTCGTGTTGTTACCAGAAGTTCAGGCCTTGCCAATGGTGCAGAATCGGAGGCCAAGGTCTGAGGATAAGGGAAACAGAAAGTTTAATCCACCAGGGCTGAGGAGGGTAGCAGACTGGGGGTCTCAGGACTAGCACCCTCCTTAGTGAGTGTGGTCCGGGGCTTTTAAGGAGCGCAGAAGGTAGTTTGGGCTGCTGAGGACGAAGATGTGGTGATGCGAGCCAGCAGGAGACAGCCGAGCAGGCTGGTCGCAGGCCCAACAGCAGGGCGCTGTGTCAGCCTTGGACATCAGCGCAGCTCCAGCGGAATTTCCCTGACAGCCTGACTTTACGTGGAGGCGGAGTAGCAGGATGTCCTGTACGATTAAGCAGCTACGAAATGTTGTCCGGCTGGGAGGGGAAGGACGCAAAGCGTTGTGTTAAGAGATTCTAGTGTTCATGGACCAGGATGAGGCCCTGAGCCTCCAATCTGAGCTGACTGCGTCCTGGCCAAGTGCTCGTCCTGACGCTCTGTTACCATAGATTCAGCCTTCCGGCCTCGTGCCTGGGGAAGGCCAGATGACTGGGCAACTCCAGCTGACTTTCCCAAGGCCTGTTTCTGGAATTCACAGGCAAGCACTGTTGATCTGCTAACAGACGCTCAGTTAGTTTCAAGCTCTGCCGTTCACTTTTGTTCATCAGAACGTGAAAGGGAAAAGGAAAGCTGTATTTCGAAAGGTTACAAAGTCCCCCTGTTAATCCTTGTTGCATGGAACAGGGGTGTCAGCTCCACTTGGCCAAATACTTCCATCTGACCAGGGTGGGTAGAAGAGTAAGGGGAGGTGTTTTGAAAAAGAAGGCTTTGAGGCCGGCGCTGTGGTGTAGGGGATAAAGCCAGCACCTGCAGTGCCGGCATATGGGATGGGCGCTGGTTCAAGTCCCGGCTGCTCCACTTCTGATCTAGCTCTCTGCTATGGCCTGGGAAAGCAGTAGAAGATGACCCAAGTCCTTGGGCCCCTGAACCCAGGTAGGAGACCCAGAAGAAGCTTCTGGCTCCTGGCTACAGATTGGCACAGCTCCGGACATTGTAGCCAATTGGGGAGTGAACCATCGGATGGAAGACGTCTCTCTCTCTTTCTCTCTCTCTTTCTGCCTCTCCTTCTCTCTCTGTGTAACACTAACTTTCAAATAAATAAATAAATAAATCTTTAAAAAAAAAAGGAAAAGTAAAAGAAGGCTTTGGGGCCAGCGCTGTGGCGTAGCAGGTAAAGCCACCACCTGCAGTGCTGGCATCTCATATGGGTACCAGTTCAAGTCCCGGCCGCTCCATTTCCAATCCAGCTCTCTGCTATGGCCTGGGAAAGCAGTGGAAAATGACCCAAGTCCTTGGGCCTCTGCACCTGCATGGGAGACCTGGGAGAAGCTCCTGGCTCCTGGCTTCGGTCGGCACAGTTCCAGCCATTGCGGCCATTTGGGGAGTGAACCAGCGGAGGGAAGATCTCCCTCTCTCTCTCTGCCTCTCTTCCTCTCTCTGTGTAACTCTGACTTTCAAATAACAAATCTTTACAAAAAAATTAACCTGATCAGTTCTGTGGGTGACATTCAGCATTTCAAACTGACAGGCCAGCATCATTTTGTGGGAAATTGTACTTCTGTGGAATGCTGACAGGCAACAGGCGTAAAGTTCAAAAGAGAATTCAGAACAAACCACACAGTGTGATCAGATTGAGGTGGTGGGCAGGCCTACCGCTTCAGACAAAGACCATTCCTTCCTGTTGGGAGCTCGGGCAGCTTTTGTCCTTTGCTTTACTGATACGGTGCAATAGCTTGTTTGTGTCAAACCAGTCTTGCATCCCTAAGATAAATCCCACTTGGTCATAGTGTACAATCCGTTTTGAGTGTGTACACTGATCTGTAGTCTTTTTTTTTAAAAAAAAGATTTAGTTTTTGTTTATTTGAAAGAATTACAGAGAGAGAGAGAGAGAGAGAGAGAGAGAGAGAGATCGTCCATTTGCTGGTCCACCCCCATATGGCTGTAATGACTGGGGCTGGGCCAGGCTGAAGGCAGGAGCTTGGAACCCCTTCTGGGTCTCCCATGTGAATGGCAGGGACCTAAGCTCTTCGGCCACCTTCTACTGCCTTCTCAGGTCCATTAGCAAGAAGATGGATTGGAAGTTGAGCAGCTGGGACTCGAACCAGCACTCATATGGAATGCCGGTATTGCAGGTTAACCTGCTGTCCCACATTGACCCCTGATCTGTAGTTTTTTTTTGTAATGCCTTTGGTTTTGATGTCAGCAATACTGGCTTCACAGAATGAGGCAGAAGTACTCTCTTTTCTACTGCTTTTTAGAAGAGTTTGTGAAGAATTGCTATCAAATTTTCTTTCAATAAATTGGTAGAATTCCCCATAAAACCATTTGGTCTTGAGCTTTTCTTTGTAGCAAATTTTATATTACTAATCCAATATTTTTACTTATTATACTTCTATGTGGATTTTCTGCTTTTTCTTTTTAAAGTTATGTATTTTATTTATTATTTGAAAGAGGAGAAGGAGAGAGAGAGAGCAGTCTCCCGTGCATTGGTTTCCTCCCCTGACTCCAGCTTTGGCTGGGTCAGGCCGAATCCAAGAGCCAGGAACTCAATCCAGTGTTTCCACATCTGTGACAGGGACCCAACTGCATGAGCCAGCACCTGCTACCTCCCAGCATGTGCGTTGGCAGGAAGCTGCAGTTGGAAGTGGAGCTGGGACTTAAACCCAGGCTCTCCAGAGTGAGATGTGGATGTCCACGTGGTGTCCTGACCACTGTGCCCAGTGCCCTCCCCTCTGTTTCTTCCTGAGTCAGTATCGGTAGTTGGTGTCTTTCTAGGAATTTAATCGACATGATCTAACTTGTTGGTGTACAGTCCGTGGTGTTCCTTTATAATGTCTCTAAGATTGGTAGTGATGTCCCGCTCTCTCCCCTGATTTCAATGATTTGAAACTTTCTTTCCTTTTATCCCCTTGCTGTTTTTGATCATCTGGCTAAAGGTTTGATAAACTTTTTATTGGTTTATTTATTTATTTAAAATTCCCAGTTACACAGAGAGAGGGAAAGACAGAGAGAAAGAGAGAGAGAGATCCTCGATCCACTGGTTCACTACCCAGACGTTCACAACAGCCAGGGCTGGGCCAGCCCAAAGCCAGAAGCCAGGAGCTTCTACCAGGGTGGCGGGGATCCAAGCACTTGGCCATCTCCTGCTGCTTTTCCCAGGGTATTAACAGGCAGCTGCATCAGAAGTGGAGCAGCTGGGACACAAAGCACTACCCATATGGGATGCTGGTGTTGCAGGTGTCTACACCACAACACCAGCCCCAACGTTTAATAACTATATTGGTTCTTTCTTTCTTTCTTTCTTTCTTTCTTTCTTTCTTTCTTTCTTTCTTTCTTTCTTTTTTTTGGACAGGCAGAGTGGACAGTGAGAGAGACAGAGAGAAAGGTCTTCCTTTTGCCGTTGGTTCACCCTCCAATGGCCGCCGTGGCCGGCGCACTGCGGCCGGCGCACCGCGCTGATCCGATGGCAGGAGCCAGGTGCTTCTCCTGGTCTCCCATGGGGTGCAGGGCCCAAGCACTTGGGCCATCCTCCACTGCACTCCCGGGCCACAGCAGAGGGCTGGCCTGGAAGAGAGGCAACCGGGACAGAATCCGGCGCCCCAACCGGGACTAGAACCTGGTGTGCCGGCGCCGCAAGGCGGAGGATTAGCCTAGTGAGCTGCAGCGCCGGCCTATTGGTCCTTTCTAAGAGCCAGATTTTCTTCATTAATTTTCTGCACTTTTCTATTCTTCATTAATTTCTGCTTTAATATTTAATATTTCCTTCCCTTTGCTCGCTTTAGGTATAATTTGCTCTTCTTTTTCCTAGTTTTAGTTTTATATTCTTCTTGTTCTTCCTTATACATAAAATTGGATGATTGATGTGAGATCTTTCTTTCTCTCTCTCTCTCTTTTTTAACTGTAGCCATTTACAGCTCTAATGTTCTCTCTAAACTGCTTTAGCTACATCCCATAAATTCTGGTGTGTTGTGTTTTTTCTTTTATTCATATCCATATATTTTCTAATTTTTAAAAGATGCATTTGTTTATTTGAAAGTCAGAGTTACACAGAGAGAGATGGAAAGGTAGAGGGAGGTCTTCCATCCACTGGTTCACTCCCCAGTTGGCCACCATGGCCGGAGCTGCACTGATCCAAAGCCAGGAGCCAGGAGCTTCTTCCGGTCTCCCATGTGGGTGCAGGGGCCCAAGCACTTGGTCCATCTTCTACTGTTCTCCCAGGCCATAAGCAGAGAGCAGCCGGGACTCGACCAGCACCCTTATGGGATGCCAGCACTGCAGGTGGTGGCTTAACCCACTACACCATAGCACCGACCCCCTATATTTTCTAATTTCTCTAGTGATTTCTCCTCTGATCAATTTATTATTTAGTCGTGTTCCACATATTTGCAAAATCTCAAAGTTTCTGTTACGAATTTACTTTAAAAATTTATCTAAAAAGTAAAGTTACAGAGAGAGAGTGAGAGAGAGAGAGAGAGAGAGAGATCTTCCATTTGCTGGTTCACTTCCCAAATGGCCAGAGCTTGGCCCATCTGAAGCCAGGAGCCAGGAGCTTCTTCTGAGTCTCACACACCAGTGCAAAGGCCCAAGGACTTGGATCATCTTCTACTGTTTTCCCAGGCCATAGCAGAGAGCTGGATCAGAAGTGGAGCAGTTGGGTTTTGAACTGGTGCCCATATGGGATGCCAACACTGCAGGCGGCAGCTTTACCTGTTCTGCCACAGCGCCAGCCCCAATAAATACGTCTTAAACGAACAAATGCCTGAGAGGAGTTTCTTAGCAAGGAGATTCATGGTCCACAGTCAGGCGTTTTTCCACTAATCTGGTATCTGGTGGAGGAAGCAGAACACACATGATGAACCAGGAAGCAGACACAGGAAGCACCCTCTTCTCTAGCCTCTCCTCCTTAGAAAGCCGTTGTGGGGGCTGGTGCTTGTGACACCAGCATCCCATATTAGAGGTCAATTTGAGTCCCAGCTGCTCCCTGATAATGTGCCATCATCGGGTCAAGCCTCCTTCCTAACCCATCAACCATTAACACTAATCCATTGGCTATTAATAGAAGACTTCAAGCTTTTAATGTCTGTGTCTGGGCTGGCACTGTGGCATAGTAGGTTAAGCCTCTGCTTGCAGCGCCAGCATCCCATATGGGCGCTGGTTCATGTCCTGGCTGCTCCTCTTTTGATCCAGCTCTCTGCTGTGGCCTGGGAAGGCAGTGGAAGATGGCCCAAGTGCTTGGGCGCCTGCATTTGGAGGAAACTCCTGGATCCTGGCTTCGGATTGGCTCAGTTTCAGCCATTGCGACCATTTGGGGAGTGAACCAGTTGATGGAAGACTTTCCTCTCTGTTTCTCTTTCTCTCTCTGTAAGTCTACCTCTCAAATAAATAAAAATAAATCTTTAAAAAAAAAAGTCTGCATGAATTTAGGAAGATAAACCCTCTCCAACCCATAAAAGCTATTTACATGCATACTGTCTAGGTTAATAGGTATAAACCATAAACTAGATATGAAAAGGATACTTAAAAAACTTCATGGAAAATGGAATTAAAAGATAAGCTTATTTTGGTGCAAAAATTTTCAGCACACCCATTTTCCATGACCTTTGGAAAGACCCTCATATTAAATAATTATTATTTCACCTGCATTCCCTTCCTTCAGAGGTTGGGTACTATTGGAAAACCTGATGCTGGGCCGGCGCCGTGGCTCCCTTGGCTAATCCTCTGCCTGAGGTGCCAGCATCCCATATGGGCGCCTGGGTTCTAGTCCCGGCTGCTCCTCTTCCAGTCCAGCTCTCTGCTATGGCCCAGGAGGGCAGTGGAGGATGGTCCAAGTGCTTGGGGCCCTGCACCTGCATGGGAGACCAGGAGGAAGCACCTGGCTCCTGGCTTCGGATCGGCGCAGCGCGCCAGCCTTAGCAGCCATTTGGGGGGTGAACCAATGGAAGGAAGACCTTTCTCCCTGTCTCTCTCTCTCTCACTAACTCTATCTGGAAAAAAAAAAAAAAAACAGCAACAACAACAAAAAACAACCCTGATGCTTTAGTGAGGTGACTTGTGGCAGTGACCTACCCAGAGAGTGAATGGCAGAGCCTGAACTCCTGCTGATCTAATTGGAGAACTATATTTCTTTTTCTTTCTTATAAGACTTATTTATTGGGTCTGGCACTGTGGCACAGCAGGTTAACGCCTTGGCTTGAAGTGCCAGCGTCCCACATGGGAGCCGGTTCGAGTCCCGGCTGCTCCTCTTCCAATCCAGCTCTCTGCTATGGCCTGGGAAAGCAGTAGAAGATGGCCCAAGTGCTTGGGCCCCTGTACCCGCATAGGAGACCCAGAGGAAGCTCCTGGCTCCTGGCTTCGGATAGGTGCAGCTCCGGCCGTTGTGGCCATCTGGGGAGTGAACCAGCTGATGGAAGACCTCTCTCTCTGTCTCTACCTCTCTCTGTAACTCTGCCTGTCAGATAAATAAAATCTTTTTTAAAAACATAAAAAACATGCTCTGAAAAAAAAGATTTATTTATTTATTTGAAAGATTTATTTATTTATTTGAAAGGCTGAGTTACAGAGGCCGGGGCAGAGAGAGAGAGAAATCTTCCATCCAATGGTTCACTCCCCAATTGGCCATAATGGCTTGAGCTGTGCAGATTCAAAGCCAGAAGCCAGGAGCTTTTTCTGCGTCTACCACATGGAAGCAGGGGCCCAAGGACTTCAACCATCTTCTATTGCTTTTCCAGGCCACAGCAGAGAGCTGGATCAGAAATAGAGTAGCTGGGACTCAAACCCATGCCCATATGGGATGCCAGCACTGCAGACAGCAGCTTTACCCGCTACGCCACAACCCTGGCCCCTGGAGTTTCCTTCATATTATAGTTCAAGTGGATAGACAAGAAACCTGAATCAGGTCAAGCTGACTTGTCAGTGAAGAAAGACCAAGGAAACACAGCCCACAGGTTTTTTTCAATGCGGCAGAGCCCTCTTTCCCTCCTTATAACTCCAACTAGCCAACTTTTTTTTTCTTTTATTTGTTTGTTTTTATTTGAGAGACAGAGACAGAGATGTTCTATCTACTAGTTCACTCCTCAAATTCCTGCAACAGCTGGGGCTAGGGCATGCTGAAGCCAGGAGCCCAGAACCCAAACTGCAACTCCTACATGGATGGCAGGGCTCAAGTACTCAAGCCATCATCGTGCTGCCTTCCATGATGCACATCAGCAGGAAGCTGGAATCTGAATCAGAGCTGGGATTCCAAACCAGGCACCCCAACCAGGGCCTTAACAGCTGCCTTACACGTCCACTCCTCCAGTAGTCTCCTGTTGCATATTTAAAACAACATAGTCTCCTGTTGCATATTTAAAACAACATGTGGTAATTGCTTATCCTAAGTAATTAGCAAAGTAATCAGGATCTCAGCATGTAGAAAAGATGGATTTCTGAAGGAACATTCTGTTGACTTCTAGTAACGCTTCTCCTGTTAGAGATCCGCCGGCCAGCTCCCTGCTGATGCACCTGGGAAAGCCCAATTGCCTGGGTTCCTGCCACCTACATGGGAGATCAGCATGGAGCTCCAGGCTCCCAGCCTTGGCTTGGTCCAACCCTGGTTATTGCGACCATTTAGAGAGTGAAGCAACGGATGCAAGATAGTGCTTACTTGCTCTCGCTCTCTCTCAGGTCTGTCACTCTGCCTTTCAAATAAATAAACAAGCCCCAGCTGCTCCTCTTCCGATCCAGCTCTCTGCTGTGTCCTGGGAAAGCAGTGGAAGATGGCCCAAGTCATTGGGCTCCTGCACCTATGTGGGAGACCCGGAAGAAGCTCCTGGCTCCTGGCTTCAGATCGGCACAGCTCCGGCCATTGTGGCCAGTTGGGGAGTGAGCCATTGGATGGAAGACCTCTCTCTCTCTCTAACTCTTTCAAATAAATAAATAAATAATTTTTTAAAAAAAAGAATGGCTTTCTGATCTGCCATCTGTGGCGGGATTGTCATCAACATGCAAATTTTTGAAGTCTTAAAGGGAAGACTCAAAGTTGCATCCTCAGATTCAATAGAAAATGTCAAGGCCGAGATCTGGGATGAGGAAGGACTTCCTTCTGATCAGCAAAGACTGATCTGTGCTGGCAAGCAGCTGGAAGATGGACCAACATTATCTGACCAGCACTCAAGAGGAGTCCACTCTTCATCTAGCTTTGACTCCGTGGTGGTGCTAAGAAAAGGAACAAGTCAGGGCTGGTGCCGTGGCATGGTAGGCTAAGCCCCCGCCTGTGGCACCCAGCCTCCCAAATGGGTGCCAGTTCATGTCCTGGCTGCTCTTCTTCTGATCCAGCTCTCGGCTAATGGCCTGGGAAAGCGACAAGATGGGCCCTGCACCCATGTGGGTGACCCTGAAGACGCTCCTGGCTTTGGATTGGCCCAGCTCCAGCCGTTGCGGCCATCTAGGGAGTGAACCAGTGGGTAGAAGACCTCTCTCTCCTTACCTCTGCCTCTCTGTAACTGCCTTCCAAATAAACCTTTTTAAAAAACTTATAAAAAGGATTTATTTATAAAAAATTATATATGAGGAGTTAATAAAAGACATGAACTAACCACAAAAAGGAAAGACAGCAGGGGTGGTGAGGAGGTGGTTGAGCTGCCTGCTCGCTGCTAGCTCCTGCACCTGCGATGCGCCCCACACGCACCTGCCCCGCTCTCAGTTGATCCCAGCCATGCTCTCCACTCTCGCCCGTTCCACCAGTGCTGCTCTGCACCTGAGCCTCTGCACCTCGGCCCAGGACAACGCTACAGCAGCCAGACTCGGGCTTCCAGCAGACTCGAGGGCAGGGGTGTCGGCCAGCCCCTCTCGCTCCTCCTAACCCTCTAGGAGCTCATGCACACACCTGGGGGGCCACCCACCTAAGCCACATTGAGACCAGACCAGGCCCCCTCAGACCGAGCAGCTGCCTGCCTGAAGGGTTGCAATGTGGTGGTGAATGCTGGGGCCCCCAGGAACCCAGGTATGACCAGGTTAGTTACTGGTGAAATGGTGGTGGAGAAAACATTACCTCGGTTCTTTGCACATGGAAGAATTTCCAAGTGGACAAGGCAGAGAGAAATGTAAGATGTGTTTAAAAGCAAGATTTATTTAAGTCAGAGAGTTCCTGGTGGAGTGGCCAGGAGGAGTCTCCAAGGGAGCCAACCCCCCCTTTCAAACCAAACTAAGGGGGAGAAAGTTTCACTAATGACTTCAAAAGTTATAGATAAGGTGGTCATCATGTTGGATCTTAAAGTGAGGACATAGCTTTCCTCATGGGCACTGTCTATCTCACAGAAAAACCCCCTCAGAACACGCCTGCGACTATAGGTCTCTAGGACTGAGCACCCTGGCTAGCATCAGAGGCTGCCTCCCTGGTCTCCTCTACCCGAAACCAGGGGGAAGAGGAGCAGCAAGCTAGGCAGCAGGAGCAATGTAAGACAGATGGCAGTCATCTGCCATCAAGGAGACCCAACAGGCCAGTCCACTGCAAACGGCATTGGTTTTGGATGTGGAAAACCAAGGCTTTGGACACAGCCCTGGCAGCGCTGCCAGCCAAGAGCTGGGTCATTGGAAATGGAACTGCCCTGGAGTCGAAGGACGCCCAGGTCAGAGCCGTAGACCTTGTTGGCTCTAAGCTGAAAAGCCCTTGAGTCTGCCCAGCTTCCAATGTAGCCACCACTGTTGAGGGGACAGCCTAGGGTCAGCAACATTGCAGGCAGAACTGTAAATTTCCTTTTAGAGATGCCACCTGCCTGTACAGGCCAGCTCTCCTCCCAGGCCTGCTGGATAATGGAAGCCAACAGGGTGCCTTCCCCAAGGAGCTTCACACCTCCTTTAGGATGTCTCTTCTGGTACCTCATGTTAAGAGATAGATGCGTTGAGGGCTGGCGCCATGGTGCAGTAGGTTAATCCTCTGCCTGTGGCACCAGCAACCCATATGGGTGCCGATTCTAGACCCGGCTGCTCCTCTTCCAATCCAGCTCTCTGCTGTGGCCTGGGAAAGCAGTGGAGGATGGCCAAAGCGCTTGGGCTCTTGCACCAGCATGGGAGACCAGGAAGGCGCTCCTGGCTCCTGGCTCTGGATTGGCACAGTTCTGGCTGTTGAGACCATTTGGGGAGTGAACCAGCAACAGAAGACCTTTCTCTCTGTCTCTCCCTCTCACTGTCTGTAACTCTACTTCTCAAATAAATAAATAAAAATCTTAAAAAAAAATAGATAGGTATGTCTGGGCCTCATAAACTGTTAAGGCCTTAACACCACCTGATTATTATCAAGCCCCTCCTGTCAGCTTTTTTTGAAAGACTTATTTATTTTATTTGAAAGTCAGAGTTACAGAGAGAGAGAGAGAGAGAGAGAGAGAGAGAGAGAGAGAAAGTCTTCCATCCACTGGTTCATTCCCTAGATGGCTGCAACAGCCAGAGCTGTGCCGATCTGAAGCCAGGAACCAGGAGCTTCTTCCAGGTCTCCCATGTGGGTGCAGGGGCCCAAGGACTTGGCCATCTTCTACTGCTTTCCCAGGCCACAGCAGAGAGTTGGATGGGAAATGGAGCAGCCGGGACTCAAACTGACACCCATATGGGATGCAGGCACTGCAGGCAGAGCCTGTACCTGCTACACCAAAAGCACCGGCTCCCTGTCAATTTTTATTTGCCTCTGAATAGGAAAACTTCCTCATGGTTCAGACAGCTCCTTTCTTAAGTCCTCTAATAATGACTCTGTCCTTTGTTTTAGACCCTGTGAATTTAACGTGTTTGTTAGATTAGTTTTCTCCAGACTTAGTGAAACTCTAGGTGGCCATGCACAAGAGACCTTGGAGGGAAGCAGTCTCTGCAAGCTGCCCCTGCGTCCCCCTGAGAGGCCACCTCCTGCTGGGACCCTGTCTTGATTGCCGTCCCCTGTTCCACTTCTACTCAGCTTGAGGACGCCGGAGCAGTCTCATCCCATATCCCCTAACAGAAGTTAGGGTCCATTCTCCTGCGGAGAGAATGTGGGGAGTCAGATGGGTTAACCTGACTAGGTTGGTCCTGCTGAAAACTGAGGGTGCAACCTGCTCGCTTCCCCCAGAAGTCACCGTTAACAAGGTCAAAAGTGCCTGCCCCACTCCTGGGGAGCTTCTAGCTTTACAGTGAGAATAGCAAGGGAGTAGTGATCCACTCTATGCTCTGAGCTCACAGTTTGCTATAAAAGCAAGTTCCCTATCCCGCCCCCCTGCAAATAAGATTCAGATCAGGTCTTTTGATGGGTTTTGTTCTCGCCTTGTCACTGAATGTCAAGTTGATTGTCAAGTTTTTTTCTTCCCAAAAATTGTGCTTAAAAACCCCACTCCCACCGGCCTCTCTGGGTTTTGCTTCCCTCGGAGCCCCCTTTCCTGGCCACTCCCCTGGGAGGTCTCTGACTTAAATAATTCTTGCTTTTCTCTCTGCCTTGTCTGCTTGGAAATTCTTGTTCCATGTGAGACAAAGAACCAAGGTAATCTTTTCTCAGCCACCGTTTCACCCACAACAGGATGACCTGTTCAACACCAGCACCACCATCTCGGCCACCCTGGCAGCCGCCTGTACCCAGCTTTGCCCTGAAGCCGTGATCTGTATCACCTCCAGACCCATGAACGCCACCATCCCCACCACAGCAGAAGTCTTCAAGAAACACTGCACACACAACCCAAACGCAGCGTGTGGTGTGATGACCCTGGCCGCATCAGAGCCCACGCTTTGGTTGTAGAACTGAAGGAGCTAGATCCGGCTGCAGTCCGGTGGCCATGCTGATCTCACAGTGCACGCCCAAGGTGGGCTTTCCCCAGGGCCAGCTGGTGGCACAGACTGGGCTGATCCACCAGGCCAGCATGGAGTGGTCAATGCAAAAGCTGGAGCCGGCTTGCCAGCCTGCCTGGGGCTTATGCCATAGCCTGCTTTGTCTTCCTTGTGGACGCGAGGAGGGCATTGCTGAGTGTTCCTTCATGGGGCCACGGGAAGCGGACTGTCCCTATTTCTCCCTTTCGAAGAGCAGATGGCAGCTAAGGCCATTCCCACGCCCAAGGCCTCCATCAAGAAAGGGAGGAGCTTGTGAGAAGGCACTGTGAGAGCACCTGGGCCCCTTGACTTCAGAAATCATCACGTCCCAGCAGGACCAGTCCCGACACACGAGCTCCCATGGTGGTTGCTGTGTGCACGCCCCCCACCCCGGGTGACAGGCTGGTCGCCGTCCCATCAGTAAAAGCAGTCTGATTTTCTCTTTCAAGGGTCCCTCTTAAATGAAAAGGAAGAAAAGGAGAAAAGAGCAGGGATAGAGGATAGGGGGTGGGGTGGGGGGAAGATCCACCAGCATTGACCGTGGCCCAGGGGACACCTCCACACCAACCTCTGTGAAGGCACTTCGGTGATGGCGGCATGCCATGTAGGTGTGGACCAGCGGTGACCAGGGGTGACTTTGTTCCCCAGGGGACGTTTGGTGCTGTCTGCATTTTTGCTGTCGCTGAAGGACGATACTGCCACCTGCTGGATGTATGCCAGCAGTGCTGCTAAATGCCCTGCCCTGCTGAGCACAGCGCGACAGCACTCACCCAGCCCCAAGCGCCGCTGGTGCTCAAGTCGGGGAAAACTCACGGTTCCCAAGCGATGTGACGCTGAGCAAGCAACCTTCCTCCTCTGAGCCTAAGTTCTCCCTGTAAAGTTAAACAAGAGGACGTAGCCACGGAGCACCTAGCACAGACACTGGTGCTGATGCCCTGTGACTCTGTGCCCTGGGAGGGAGGGGACTTGCCGCTGGAAAGGGCCAGAGTGTTTCTCTGAGATGCTCTTTCCTGCTTCCGGCCGTACCTTGCACTTGCCAAGGCGCTGTCGGAGCTGCTAAGAACCGAAGTGTGGGACACCTCTCTCTCCTCCCACCCAGAATAGCTGGGGCCGCCATGCTCCCATGTTGCTTCTCAACAACGCACACAATTTGATGAGCCAAGCACAAAGAGGAGACACGGCTAAATGTGGTTCCGATGACGCCAGTATTCTGGGATTAGAACACCAGCTATTTCTGGCCCTTACCTGAACTTGGGCCTCCACTTTAAGAGGGTTTTTCTCACAGGGTACGTCCTCGTGAGTCGTAATGATACGGGGACCCCAGGCAGGGAGTCAGATGAGAATACACGAGCTGCAATTTCTGCCTTGCATTTTTTTTTTTTTGACAGGCAGAGTGGACAGTGAGAGAGAGAGAGAGAGACAGAGAGAAAGGTCTTCCTTTGCCGTTGGTTCACCCTCCAATGGCCGCCGCGGCCGGCGCGCTGCGGCCGGCGCACCGCACCGATCCGATGGCAGGAGCCAGGAGCCAGGTGCTTTTCCTGGTCTCCCATGGGGTGCAGGGCCCAAGCACCCGGGCCATCCTCCACTGCACTCCCTGGCCACAGCAGAGGGCTGGCCTGGAAGAGGGGCAACCGGGACAGAATCCGGCGCCCCAACCGGGACTAGAACCCGGTGTGCCGGCGCCGCTAGGCGGAGGATTAGCCTAGTGAGCCGCGGCGCCGGCCCTGCCTTGCATTTTTTTTAAGATTTCTTTTTTTTTTTTTTATTATTTATTTGACAGGTGAGAGTTAGAGAGAGAGAGAGAGAGAGAGAGAAAGGTCTTCCTTCCGTTGGTTCACTCACTCCCCAAACGGCTGCTATGGCCAACGCTGCATGGATCCAAAGCCAGGAGCCAGGTGCTTCTCCTGGTCTCCCATACAGGTGCAGGGCCCAACCACCCGGGCCATCCTCCACTGCCCTCCCGGGCCACAGCAGAGAGCTGGACTGGAAGAGGGGCAACCAGGACTAGAACCCGGTGCCCATATGGGATGTTGGCGCCACAGGCAGAGGATTAGCCAAGTGAGCCACAGCGCTGGCCCTATTTCTTTCATTTGAAAGGCAGAGTTAGAGAGTGAGGTCTTCCATCCACTGGTTCACTCCCTGATCAGCAGCAATGGCCGGAGCTGGGCTGATCCGAAGCCAGGAGCCAGGAGCTTTCTCCAGGACTCCCACATGGGTGCAGGGGCCCAAGGACTTGGGCCATCTTCCACTGCTTTCCCAGGCCATAGCAGAGAGCTGGATTGGAAGAGGAGCAGCCAGGACTCGAACTGGCTCCCATATGGGATGCCAGCACTGCAGGCGGCAGCTTTACCTGCTACGCCACAGTGCCAGCCCTTCTTTGAATTCTTATCTCTGTGGGACAAGAACCTGGAATAAGAATTAAGCCACGTGGGCCCCTAACGGTAGCAACACCTACCACGTTTCCCTTGCTGGGCCGCCGATGGGGAAGCCGGTTCAGAGAGGATAAGGTCCCCGCCGAGGCGCACAGCACCGGCCAACAGTGGAAGGCTGGGCTCCCAGTCCAGTGTGCCCAGACTCTCGCTGCGGTTCTGCGTTCTGTGCCTCTGCCAGAGACACGGGCCCCGGCTCCCGTCAGCAGAGACTCCCGGAACGGGCCCTGCGCTGCTGTGCCGGTGTTGTTCTCTCTCACGGGCCTCCTCCCTTTGGCCTTGCTCCCCCTCGCTCTCCTCTTGCCCAGCCTGCCTTCCCAGAGCCGGTGCCTGGCGAGATGACACTGAGCATGTTCCCAACGGAAAGAAACGCTACGGAGAGTGCATCATTCTGGAGCAAGTGAAAAAAAAAAAAGTTCTACACACATGGCTCAAAAGTAATTCAGTGTACAAAGCCTAGTAGGCAAGCTCCCTCCCACCCCAAGCTTAGCTAAAGTGCGGGGCTTGCAGGGTGATTGACAGCCTACCTCAGAGGGTAGCAGTCTCCCCATACATTGTATCAGGACACATGGGAGTTTTGGTTTTATTTATTTTTTTAATTAATTAATTTATTTGAAAGGCAGAGTTACAGAGAGGCAGAGAGAGAGGTCTTCCATCTACTGATTCACTCCCCAAGTGGCCACAACAGCCGGAGGTGAGCCAATCCAAAGTCAGGAGCTTCCTCTGGATCTCCCATGTGGGTGCAGGGGCCCAAGGACTTGGGCCATCTTCTGCTTTCTCAGGCAGAGAGCTGGATCGGAAGTGGAGCTGCTGGGACTGGAACTGGCGCCCATATGGGATGCCGGCACTGCAGGTAGTGGCTACCCACTGCGCCACAGTGCCGACCCCTTGGTTTGATCTCACATGCGTGAGGCTCTGGGCAGCACTGACCCTCCTGGCTGGGTGTGGTGCCTGGGGTGGCAGAGCAGCTCGTTTTCCTGGGAATATCTCCTCCTTCCCAAGGAGGACATTTTCAGCACCCTGAACCTCCTCCGGGAAGAATGAAAGGTGGCCACCTCCTTCTGGGACCGTCCTGAGGCCAATCTGGGCCAGGTGGGTGACATGCCTCCACGGGGACATTCTCACAGCCACCTTGGAACACACGATGCGTGTGAAGGCGTGTGTGCACAGCACACGCCACGATGAGTGTGAAGGCGTGTGTGCCACGCCACACACTCGGAGGACTCTCCACTCCTCACCTCTGCACCTGTCACTTGCCGTCACTCATGTCACCCTGTTCCACCCCAACGACTCAAACTCTAAATCTCCAGCCCCTTTCCATAGGGGAGAGGATTTGGGTTTGACACGCCCTGCCCCATTCTCCTGCGCTTAATGATAAATGATCCCTTTCTCAGAGGTGACCTCAGTGTTTTAGTAACAGGGATAGTGGGTGCTCAAACAGGAGGGCCTGGCCGATCTCACGCCTGCAGCACCACGTCAAAAGACAACACTGTTGCCCTCTCTAGATAAAAGGAGCAGGTCTGCAGGTGTCCTCACGACTCAGCACTTCTCAGCCAACCCACAGAATTCCTGTGAAGTGCGCCCACCACCTGGGGTGGCAATTTACAGATTCTCCACGGTGCTGGCAACAGGTGTCCCCTACCTGCTGGTGTGCCACCTGTTCCAGGCCTGCTCCTCACTGGCCTCTAACTCGTGACAATTTTCTTCAAATGACGTCATGTTTGTCCCTGCAGAGTTACTGTAAGTACAGGCGTGTGTCAAAGAACAGTGTTTTGGTCAGTGGTGGAACACATGTGTGACACTGGCTCCATAAGATAATAGAGGGGCTGGTGCCGTGGCTCACTAGGCTAATCCTCTGCCTACGGCGCCGGCACCCCAGGTTCTAATCCCGGTCGGGGCGCCAGGTTCTAGTCCCGGTTACTCCTCTTCTAGTCCAGCTCTCTGCTGTGGCCTGGGAGGGCAGTGGAGGATGGCCCGGGTGGTTGGGCCCTGCACCCGCATGGGAGACCAGGAGGAAGCACCTGGCTCCTGGCTTCAGACTGGCACAGTGCACTGGCCGTAGCGGCCATTTGGGGAGTGAACCCACGGAAGGAAGATCTTTCTTTCTGTCTCTCTCTCTCACACTGTCTATAACTCTACCTGCCAAATTAAAAAAATAATAGAGGGGCTGGTGCTGTGGCACAGTGTGTTAAAGCCCAAGCCTGCAGTGCCAGCATCCCACATGGGCGCCGGTTTGAGTCCTGCTGCTCCATTTGCGATCCAGCTCTCTGCTGTGGCCTGGGAAAGCAGTAAAAGATGGCCCAAGTGCTTGGGCCCCTGCACCCACATGGGAGACCCAGAAGAAGCTCCTGGCTCCTAGTTTTGGATCAGCTCAGCTCTGACCATTGCGGTCATTTGGGGAGTGAACCACCAGATGGAAGACCTCGCTGTCTCTCTGGCTCTACCTCTCTCTATAACTCTTTCAAATAAATAAAATAAATCTTTTTTTAAAAAAGTGATAATAATGGAGCTGCAACATTCATTTCGCCAGGTGAGGTTGTAGCACAAATGCTGTTTCCATATGTGTACGGTGATACAGGTGTAAACGTACCTGCTGCACTGCCTGGCACGTAAGACAAGCAGTTATGTACAACACCCTGCGATGGTCATAAATTACTACGTTACTGGTTTTGTCTATTTTTTTTTTTTTTTGACAGGCAGAGTGGACAGTGAGAGAGAGAGACAGAGAGAGAAAGGTCTTCCTTTGCCGCTGGTTCACCCTCCAATGGCCGCCGCTGCAGCCGGCGCACCGCGCTGATCCTGGCAGGAGCCAGGAGCCAGGTGCTTTTCCTGGTCTCCCATGGGGTGCAGGGCCCAAGCACCTGGGCCATCCTCCACTGCACTCCCTGGCCATAGCAGAGAGCTGGCCTGGAAGAGGGGCAACCGGGACAGAATCCGGCGCCCCAACCGGGACTAGAACCCGGTGTGCCGGCGCCGCAAGGTGGAGAATTAGCCTATTGAGCCACGGCGCCGGCTTATTTTTTTTTTTTTTTTTTTTTGGACAGGCAGAGTGGACAGTGAGAGAGAGAGACAGAGAGAAAGGTCTTCCTTTGCCGTTGGTTCACCCTCCAATGGCCGCCGCGGTTGGCGCGCTGCGGCCGGCGCACCGCGCTGATCCAATGGCAGGAGCCAGGAGCCAGGTGCTTTTCCTGGTCTCCCATGGGGTGCAGGGCCCGAGCACCTGGGCCATCCTCCACTGCACTCCCTGGCCACAGCAGAGGGCTGGCCTGGAAGAGGGGCAACCGGGACAGAATCCGGCGCCCCGACCGGGACTAGAACCCGGTGTGCCGGCGCCGCTAGGCGGAGGATTAGCCTAGTGAGCCGCGGCGCCGGCACTGGTTTTGTCTATTTTTAAAAAATATTTATTTTATTTGAGAGGCAGAGTTACAGAGAGAGAAAGAGAGAGAGAAATCTTCCATCTGCTGGTTCACTCCCCAAATGGCCACAATGTCCAGAGCTGGGCCAGGCTGAAGCCAGGAGCCAGGAGCCAGGAGCTTCTTCTGGGTCTCCCACATGGTGGAGGGGCCCAAGGACCTGGGCCATCTTCTAATGCTTTCCCAGGCCATAGCAGAGAGCTGGATCGGAAGTGGAGCAGCTGGGACTTGAACCAGCACCCACGTGGGATGCTGGCACTGCAGGCTGTGGCTTTACCTACTACACCACAGCGCCCTGCCTCTCAATAAAGAAAGGAAAAAAGATGGTTTTCCAGTTCACTATGAAATAGTATGCTGTGTGACACCAGAAGCAGCTGTGCATGCCTGGTGTCAGGGGGCCGTGCATGGCGAGCGACCCCTGGGTGTGGGTGGTACCCTTCGTGACGCTCACACGGTGATAAAAATTCCTGAAGAGGCACTGGGCAGAACACATCCCTGAGCCACAGGTGACTGTCCTCGGATTTACCCTCCCTGGGTCCCTCCTGCCGGGAACCTCTCCAGGAGAGCCCACGACCTCTGCCAAGGGCTCAGGGACCAACACCATCCCAGGCCAGTGTCCCCACGAACGCCGCTGAGCCCATCGCAAGGCGGAAGGCTCAGAAGCCAGCCCCTTGCGAGGCCCGGGGAACTGGCACCATTGCACTAGAGAGCAGCAGATGCAGCAGGCAGTGGTTATGCTGCTAACAAACATTTGTTGAACCAAATGCTGCCTGGGGCCCTGGACAGTGACGAAGTTCCCTGATGCACGGCGAGGACCAGGGATGTGAATCCCATGAGACGTGGTCACCGTGGGCGCCGACAGGAATAGGACACGCGTGGGCGCACACCGGGGAGCATGGGGGAGGAGCCCTTCCCTCTGACCCGGGCTGACCCTTTAAGGTGGTTTGAAATTTTTCATTTCAAACTGACCCAGAGAGGAATCTTTCAGGAGTGGAACACTGAACCTTAAGCGAGTGGAAAACTCAGTGTATCTAAAACTGTTCAAGATGTAGCTGACGTCATACCTGGGAGCCTGGTACCCCTCTCCAGGGACTGGGAAACCAGACATGAAGAGCTCCTCACAGCAATGGCAGAGAGCGCCCTGGTGTCGCTTTCCCAACATCCACTTCCCCATTCCCCAACAACATCCAGGTTTTGTTTGGGGAGAGGCTCCCCGCATCTGAGTTGAACTGATCCTGCCTTCAGCTCCAGGGAGGGGCCTGGTTTTGGCCTAAGCTAAGCTCTATGTTCCACTAACCTGGCACAACGATCGAATCAGACAAGGCCTGCCTCCCGGTCTGCACAGTGCCGGGAGATGCGTGTTCTCGGCTTTGGGGAAAGGAGCTCTGTCTCCCGTGGCAGCTCAGGGAAGGGCTGTTCTTGCTGCTCCTGGGCGGTGCTGGGAGCCGACCGGCCAGTCCCTTTTTGCAGGCTAATTTTGGACCCAGAATGTTGACAGTTGAGCAGAGACTGGCAAACGTGTGTGAAAGCTTCAGTGACCCAGAAACACACAGGAACCTCCCAGAACCTGGCTGGAAGGGCACAAGATTCCAGGCCTAAAACGCCCCACCCAATTCACTTGGTTCAGCCATGATTCTTCCCCAAAAAGCAATATGTGATGTGCAGAAATGAGGATTACAAATCTCACTTTGTTCCTTACTGGTCCCTCAGAGCGCTTTGAATAACACTCTTGGATTAGCCATTTAAAAACAAAATTTTCTGGGGCTAGCATTGTGGCCACCCAAGACACAGGCATCCTGTACGAGTGCCTGTCTGAGTCCAGGCTGTCTTGCTTCCAATCCAGCTCCCTGCTAATGCGCCTGGGAAAGCAGCAGAGAATGCACTAAGGGTTTGGACCCCTGATAGCCATGTGGGAGACCCAGATGGAGTTCCAGACTCCTGACTTTGCAATGCCCAGCTCTGGCTCTTGCAGCCATTTGAAGAGTGAACCAGTGGATGGAAGATCTCTCTCTCTCTCTCTCTCTCTCTCTCTCTCTCTTTTCTTCTCTCTCTGTAATAAGTAAATCTTTTTAAAAAATCTTTTATCATTTATTTATTTTCATTTTATTTGAAAAACATAGGGGGGAGAGAGAGAGAGAGAGAGAGGGAATGTCCATATGCTGATTCACTTCCCAAATGCCCACAAGAGCCAGGAATGGGCCAGGCCAAAACCAGGAGCCTGGAGCTCCATCTGGGTCTCCCACATGGGTGGCAGGGACCCAAGCACTTGAGCTGTCACCTGCTGCTCCCAGGGTGCACCTGAGCAGGAAGCTGGATCACAGAGGAGCTGGGACTTGAACCAGGCACTCTGATATGGATGCAGGCGTCCCAGGTGGCAACCTAACTGTGGAGCCAAATGTCTGTCCCCTGAATTATCCTCTTTTGAACTGATTTGCTCTTCTTCGCACACATTGGAATCTGTCCCCAGGTTAAGTTCTTGGACTCCTAAGCCTTCACAGATGTCTCAGATGAGAATCCACTAGTTCTGCCACAGCCTGGGCCTCCAGGAAAAATATCTTTTGTTGTTAAAGCTCTTGTCCTGCATGTCCCGCAGGCTCTGCCTATTATTTTTTTTTGGTTGTTTTTTTCTCAGACGCTCAGTTTGGCAGATTCTTTTTTTTTAAGATTTATTTTTTATTTATTTGAAAGACAGAGTTACAGAGAGAGGTAGAGACAGAGAGAGAGGTCTTCCATCTGCTGGCTCACTCCCCAGACTGGCACCATGGCCGGAGCTGTGCTGATCCAAAGCCAAGAGCTTCTTCTGGGTCTCCCACGTGGGTGCAGGGGCCCAAGGACCTGGGCCATCTTCCACTGCTTTCCCGGGCCATAGCAGAGAGACGGATTGGAAGTGGAGTAGCCAGGGCTTGAACCGGCGCCCCATGGGATGCCGGCCACTACAGGTGGCGGCTCTACCTGCTACGCCACAGCGCCGGCCCCTGTATATATTCTATGATTCTTGATTCTATGTTCAAGTTTACAGATTCTTTCTACAGCCCACTCCATCATTATGTTGAGCCTATACTTTGAGAGTGTTTAATTTATTCTTTTATTGACATATAATAATTGTAACTATTCAATTCAATATGTTTATACAGTGTGTAATGGTCAAACCAGGGTAATTAGCATTTTTATCTCTTTAAAAATTTATCACTTCTTTGAGTTGGAAACTTTCAAACTCTCTCCTCTTTTTATAAAATATATAATAAGCTATTGTGAAAGAAAAATTTTCTTAAAGATTCATTTCATTTATTTGAGAGGCAGAGTTACAGATAGAGAGGGAGAGACAGAAGGAAAGAGAAAAAATCTTCCATCCACTGGCTCATTCCCAAATGGCTGCAATGGCTGGGGCTGGGTCAGGCCAAAACCAGGAGCCTGGAATTCCATCTGGGTCTCCCACATAGGTGGCAGGAGCCCAAGTGATGGGGCCATCTTCCGCTGCATTGCCAGGCACATTAGCAGGGAGTTGGATTGGAAGTGAAGCAGTTGGGACCCTAAATGGCATTCATATGGGCTGCCAGCATCATAGGCAGGTGCCTATTCTGTTGTGCCCCTTTCTTTTTAAATATTTATTTTAGGGGCCAGCACGTGGAATAGTGGGTAAAACCGCTGCCTGCAGTGGTGGCATCCCATATGGGTGCCAGTTTGAGTCCCAGCTGCTCTTCTTCTGATCCAGCTCTCTGCTATGGCCTGGGAAAGCAGTAGAAGATGGCTCAAATCCTTGGGCCCCTGCACCTGTGTGAGAGCCTGGGAAGAAGCTCCTGGCTCTGGATCGGTACGGCTCTGGCTGTTGCAGCCATCTGGGGAATGAACCATTGGATGGAAGACCTCTTTCTCTCTCTCTCTGCCTTTGACTCTGTAGCTCTGCCTTCCAAGTAAATAAATGAGAGAGTAAAGTTGAGAGTTAAGTTGAGAGAGTAAAACAAAATTTTGACTAGCTTGATAGTGGCCTAATTTATTTTATTTTTTTAAATTATGCTCTCTGGGGCCAGCATCATGGCTTTGCCAGTAAAGCTGCTACCTGCAATACCGGCAACCCATATGGGTACTGGCTTGAGTCCCGACTGCTCTGCTTCCAGCTCCCTGCTGATGGCCTGGGGAAAGCAGCAGAAGATGGCCCATGTGCCTGGGCCCCTGCTCTCCAGGAAGGAGAGATAGATGAAGCCCCTGGCTCCCGGCTTTGACCATCTGGAGAGTAAACCAGCAGATGAAAGATCTCTCTCCCCTCTCTGTGTCTCCCTCTCTCTGTCTTAAGTCTGCCTCTCCAGTAAGTGAATAAATCTTTAATAACAAATAAATAAATAATAAATTGTTAAAAAATTTTTTTTGCTCTCCTAGATAAGAACATTCTAGGGGCCAGCACTGTGACGTAGTGAGTAAAGCCACTGCCTGCAGTGCCAGCATCCCATATGGGCTCCAGTTCAAGTCCTGGCTGCTCCACTTCTGATCCAGCTCTCTGCTGTGGCCTGGGAAAGCAGTAGAAGATGGCCCAGGTCCTTGGGCCCCTGCTCCCGCATGGGAGACCCAGAAGACGCTCCTGGTTCCTGGCTTCGGATGGGTGCAGCTTCTGCTATTGCAGCCAATTGGGGAGTGAACCAGAGGATAGAAGACTCTCTCTCTCTCTTTCTCTCTCTCTCTCTCTCTCTGACTCTCCTTTTCTCTGTAACTCTGACTTTCAAATAAATAAAAATAAATCTTTAAAAAAAGAAAGTTCCAGAAATACAGTTTCTGGCCTTAGGTCATGTTGTATGTTGTGAAGCAGCTTGCTTTAATGGGAGGCGATGTTTGCCTGTATGTGATTTCAGTGATTGCGAGTCTGTTCTTAGAAGGGAATTATTGTCACGTCTTCAAATAGCCATAGGCTGATGACTCTCCTATTTGTCTGCAACCCAACACACTGTACTGAGAGCAGCTTATTTGGAATCTCCAGCTGGGTATCCAGTGGGCATCTCCTATACAGAATGTCCAAGATCAGACTCATCACCATCATCTTACCAATGGCCTGTCTCCTAGCCAGCGATAACGGGCGCAGTGAGTCGTCCCTCTCCTGGCCCCATCACCCAGGCCACTCCCCTCTCCCTTGCCACCCACATCCAGCAAATTCTGCCTCTTAAACTTCCGCTCCATGCACTTCTGTTTCCACGTCCGGAGTTCTCTTCCTTCTGCCTGGAGCTCTTCACGCTCGGCCAGCAGCCTCTGGGCGCCCCGGGGACCCAGGGTGAGCACAGCACTTGCTCATGGAAGCCCTCCCCGCTGCCCCTGCCCCTCCCATACCCCCCACGAAAGCATGCCTCTGTCTCCCTGGGGACCCTGTCACAGCCGTACTTACATGCCTTGCTTACCTGCCAAAGGCGCCTTGTCCTCACTGGTCTCTCCCCTCCCGAGGGCAAGGAACGCAGGCTTCTCTGACACCCAGGACCCTGGCGGGCACACAGCAAGAGCGAGTGACTCATTAGAAGAGTACTTTCCAAAGAGAAGTGTGTTGTTCAACTTGTCTTAAGAAAGTGGGCGAGGGCACTGGACACTGTTCTTGTTGGCCTGAGTAAATACTCAGCCGTCTGCTTGCTGGTCCTGTGGGCTCACAGCATTCCTCTTTAATGTCCTTCATGGCTGGGCACAACTCCAAACTCTGTTAGGAAAACCTTTTCTTTGTTTAAGATGGGAGTTTTGAAGTTCAGGTTCTCCTTAGACGGTGGTTTGTCACAGTTACTTACAGAAGCCTGTAGGTCAGGGCAGCTTTGGTAATCCCTGTGAGGTTTCTCTTCTTCTTCTATAATAGATAACATTGCCTGCAGATCTGTTGTGAAGATTATTAAAGAACTGTCTGGCACACAGTTGGCATTCAGTAAATATCATTATTGTTAGCATTTATATTTTAGGAGTTTCTTTCTTCTTCCTCCCTCCTTCTCTCCCTCCTTTTTTTCCTTCCTTCCTTTTATTTGAAAAGCAGAGAGAGAGAGAGGGAGATAGCCATCCATTGATTCACTCCCCGAATGTCTGCAAGGCCAGGCCCAGGCGGGGCCCAGAGCCAGGAGCTCCATGCAGGCTTCCCACGCGGGTGGCAGGAACGCAATCACTTCCATCTCTGCTCCTCCCGCGGTCTGCATTAGCAGGAAGCAGGAAGCCGGAATCAGGAGCTGGAGCTGGGAGCTGAGCCCAGACTCTCCAACATGGGACATGGCTGTCATACCAGCAACTTTTTTTTTTTTTTCAAGACTTATTTACTTGAAAGGCAGAGTTACAGAGAGGCAGAGGCAGAGATAGAGGTCCTCCATCCGCTGGTTTACTTCCCAGAGGGCTACAACTACCGGAGCTGGGCTGATCCGAAGCCAGGAGCCAGGAACTTCTTTTGGGTCTCCCACATGGGTGCAGGGGCCCAAGCACTTGGGTCATCTTCTACTGCTTTCCCAGGCCATAGCAGAGAGTTGGATCAGAAGTGGAGCAGCTGGGACTCGAACCAGCACCCACGTGGAATGCTGGCATTGCAGGCGGCGGCTTTACCTGCTACACCACAGCAGCAGCCCCTTAACCAGCATCTTAACTACCGGGCTAATTGCCTATCCACTTTTATTTACTTACTTCTTCCTAGGAGTCTGTTTCTGCTCACCCAGCAAGGTTGTCCTGGAGACGCAGAACAAACACGGCTGCTTCCCTTCGTGTGCAAGGAGTGAAGCACCTTGAACACACACCAGGTGCTTTACCCATGTCGGGCATCCAGGGTCGTACACTCCATGCCGAAGCAGGCAGCAAAGTCGGGTATGACTTAGGCGGGCACCTGCACAAAGACATTCGGCCCGCTGGGTAGACCAGATACCGGGCAAAGGTTCGTCCACTCACTCAGCAAACATTTGCTGCCTCTTACTCTGTGCCGGGCACTTCCTCAGGCAGTTCAGTTCCATTCGGTTCCGTGGGGAGGCTGGGGCCAGCGGGACTGCTCACTGCGGGGCAGTGCGAGCGGATGCTGGGAGGTCTGGTGGAGACGGATGTCTCGTTCTTGATTTCTTTTGTGTCTGACTTTGTGCCTGCTGTTCTTCCTCCCCCTTCCACCTGGCTGATGCCCTGCTTAGAGACCCAGTGCCCGGGTCACCTTTCTGGAAGTGTTTCCAGGCTCTCCATCCCCACCCTGTGGGGCTGAGCCTGGTGCTCCTGTTCCCCATTGGGCTTCCAGCATCCAGCACCCATCCACAGCTGTCTACTTAGATGGCCATCTGCCTCCAACACCAGCCATTCTTCAAGCACAAGGAAAACGTTTGACAAAACTATACATAACAGAAACGCCTCTAAGCTTCCCAGCCTTTAGGAATCACCTTTTAAAAAAACCCCAATAGTGTCAGTCGAGGCCCCAGGAAACCACTGATCCCCACTCTCCCCCTGAGGCTCACTCTCCTCCTATCTCGCCTGAGCATGGACACGTGACCTTCTGTTCACCCCCCCCCCAAAGTAAGATACAGACACAAGTACGCATAATTTGAAATAAAATTTCATTGAAGACTTCTGTGTAACAGAAGATACCATTTTAAAAGGATTTGTTTGTGTATTTGAAAGATAGGGCCGGTGTTGTGGTGTAACAGGTTAAGCCACTACCTGCAATGACAACATCCCTTATGGTCACTGGTTTGAGTCCCCGCTGCTCCACTTCCGATCCAGCTCCCTGCTAATGTGCCTGGGGAAAGCAGCGGAGGATGGCCCAAGTGCTTGGGTTCCTGGCTTTGGCCTGGCCCAGCCCTGGCTGTTGTGGCCACTTGGGGAGTGAACCAGCTGATGAAAGACTTCTCTCTGCCTCTCTCTCTCTCTCTCTGTCACTCTGCCTTTCAAATAAATAAATTTAAGAAAGAAAGAGTAAGAGAGAGAAGGGGAAAGACAGAGAGAGATCTTTCACCTGCTGGTTCATTCCCCAAATGTCAACAATGGCCTGGCCCAGCCAGACCAAAGCCAGGAACCAGGAGCTTCATCTGGGTCTCCTATAACAACAGACATTTCAAGATTTGTTTTTAAAATTTGAGAGGCAGAGAGAGAGAGAGCTCTCATTCACTGGTTCACTCCCTAAACACCTGCAACAGCCAGGGTTGCTGAGTCAGGCTGAGGCTGGAAGCCTAGAATTCCATCCAGGTCTCCCACATGGGTGGCAGGGACCCAATCCCTTGAACCAGCACTGCTGCCTCCAAGGTTTTTTTTGTTTTTGTTTTTTTTTTGTTGTTGTTTTGTTTTGTTTTGTTTTTGTTTTTTTGGACAGGCAGAGTGGACAGTGAGAGAGAGAGTCAGAGAGAAAGGTCTTCCTTTGCCATTGGTTCACTCTCCAGTGGCCACCACGGCTGGCGCACTGCTGCCAGCGCACAGCGCTGATCCAAAGCCAGGAGCCAGGTGCTTCTCCTGGTCTCCCGTGGGGTGCAGGGCCCAAGCACTTGGGCCATCCTCCACTGTACTCCCGGGCCACAGCAGAGAGCTGGCCTGGAAGAGGGGCAACCGGGACAGAATCCGGCGCCCCGACCGGGACTAGAACCCGGTGTGCCGGTGCCGCAAGGCGGAGGATTAGCCGGTGTGCCGGCTGCCTCCAAGGTTTTTGCATTAGCAAAAGTTGGAGTCAGAAGCCAGAGGCAGGTGTTGAATCCAGGCACTGTAGTGCTCTGTAATCGATACGGGCATCTTATCCAGCTGCTTGGTGCCTACCGCTCAACACATAGTTTTAAGACCTCTGTTCCAGGCGGTATTCCAGACCTTGGTGATACGACTTGGTCCCATTTCAAGACAGAGTCTACTTTTCAGGAAAGGAATACAATACAATGAACTGATTTCACGGAGTGGTAAGAGCTCTGGCTGCACTAAACCAGGCTGACAAAGCAGAGTAACGGGGTGGGGTGCTTCCTCGGGGTGGGGGGAAGCATCCTTGGCCAGGTTTTCTCTTCAACCAGGGTGTGAGGCTGCTTTGCCAGGAGTAGAGTTTAGAGACAGGATAACTGAAGATTTGTAGGCACCCAGTTAACGTGCTCAGGCTTGGGGCAGAAGGGGAGCGAGTGTGGAGGGGGTGGGTGGGAATTCTCACCCCAGCCGCTCAGACTGGTGTAAGGAAGATGTGGGTGCAACTTGTTAATCCGCATGCAGCTGGGGCGGTCGGGTGGGGGAGCTGTGACTGACAGCTTTCCCTGCTCAGGGACTCGGAGGCAGCCGGCCCCACAGCTGCAGCCAGCTGCTCTCTACCTCCCTGGGGAGTAGTGGGGGTTTCTTCGCAGGTGTCAGGAGGGGGCCTTGCTTAGATGAGGGAGCATCCTTATGTAACCCACAATGCTCTTCCTCCCTCATCCGAGACGGAGGGCAGGGAGAAACGGGCTGGCTTGCTTCCGTTTTCTCTTTATACACAAGTCCCACTCATGGCAAGTTGTTGCCTTTTGGCTTATAAGAAAGATGTCTTGGTTGTTCCTCTGATGTCTCTGAAGACGGCACACCCCACATTTCGCGTGCTCCTCACATGCAAGCCAAGGACCACCTGGGACTGCCTTGCTCCAAATCCGGAGAACTTTGCATACTTTGTGACCCAAACGCCTCCCACCAGGCCCCACCTTATGGCTGTTGGCCTGGGGTTGAGTTTCCAGCACATGAATTGTGAGGACACATTCAAACCATGGCACCCATCATTATTTCAGGAGTCTGACATTGGATTTCTACACATTTGTGAATTTCCCCCAGTGTCCTATCATTGCACTCTAATTGCTACTGTGGTCACAGAATATACTCGTATGACTTCAGTTCTTTTACATTTATTGGGGCCTTTTTTTAAAAAAAAAGTTTTACTTATTTATTTGAGAGGCAGAGTTATAGACAGAGAGGTCTTCCATCCACTGGTTCACTCCCCAAATGGCCACAACTGCTGGAGCTGGGCCAATTCTAAGCCAGGAACCAGGAGCTTCCTCTGAGTCGCCCATGTGGGTGCAGAGGTCCAAGGACTTGGGCCATCCTCAATTGGTTTCCCAGGCCATTAGCTGAAAACTGGATCTGAAGAGGAGCAGCTGGGACATGAACAGGCACCCATATGGGATGCTGGTGCTTCAGGCCACGGTGCTAACCCGCTGCGCCACAGTGCCGGCCCCTAACCTATGCTATTTCCTAAAGAATATGCTACGTGCCCCTGAGAAGAGTGTGTATTCCTCTATTGTTGGTAGGAATACATTGGTAATACATTGGTTGGAATGTTCTACAGAAGCCTGATTACAGAGTTCGAATATTCGATATCCTTGTTGATCTTTGCTTAGCTCTTGTATCCATTCTTAAAAGCTAGGAATTCAGTGCCAGTGTCATGGTGTAGCAGGTAAAGCTGCCTCCTGCAATGCTCATTGCGTCCATTTGGAGAGTGAACCAGTAGGTAGAAGACACCAATCTTTCTCCCTCTCCCTATCCCTCTCTCTCTCTCTGCAACTCTGCCTTTTAAATAAATAAAATAAATCTTCCTTTTTTTAAAATCGATCTCTTGCTCTGTTTCTAAAATAATTTTTAAAATTCTTTTAAATAGGCTGGCGCCACAGCTCACTTGGCTAATCCTCCGCTTGCGGCGCCAGCACCCTGGGTTCTAGTCCCGGTTGGGGCACCGGATTCTGTCCCAGTTGCTCTTCTTCCAGTCCAGCTCTCTGCTGTGGCCCAAGTGCTTGGGCCCTGCACCTGCATGGGAGACCAGGAGAAGCACCTGGCTCCTGGCTTCGGATCAGCACAGCTCCAGCCGTAGCAGCCATTTGGGGGGTGAACCAATGGAAGGAAGACCTTTCGCTCTGTTTCTCTCTTTCTCTCTCTCACTGTCTAACTCTGCCTGTCAAAAAAAATTCTTTTAAATAAATAAAAGTACAAGATTGAGGGAAGAAAGGCCTGCATTAGAAGATGAGACTGGGAAGTTATAGACCTCCTCAGAGTCCCAACAAAAAGAGACACTGACAACTAAATAATAGATGAGGGGCTGGCGCTGTGGCGTAGTGGGTATAGCCACTGCCTGCCATGTTGGAGTCCCATATGGGTGCCAGTTCGAGTCCTGGCTTCTCCACTTCTGATCCAGCTCTCTGCTATGGCCTGGGAAAGCAGTAGAAGATGGCCCAAGTCCTTGGGCCCCTGCACTCATGTGGGAGACCTGGAAGAAGCTCCTGGCTCCTGGCTTCGGATTGGCACAGCTCCTGTCATTGCAGCCAATTAGGGAGTGAGCCAGCAGATGGAAGACCTCTCTCTCTCTCTCTCTCTCTGCCTCTCCTCTCTATATGTAACTCTGACTTTCAAATAAAATAAATAATTATTTAAATAATAGATTAATACATGTTTCTATTTATAGCAAGCTTCCAGATAACAATACAGCAAGGAACGACAAAACAGAATATATTCACCTAAAAAATTAATGCACCTGTTACCTGGCTTCTAACATTACAGAGATACGGAGACATCATGTTGTTGTAGGCAGGCAGATAGGATAAAAATTGATCAGGTTTGTGAGCTGAAAGACCATGCCTTCACCATGCCCCTGTGTGACCTCATGCCCCTACCTGGTCACACCTGTGCGCCCACCTGCCAATCAGGCTAACTGACCACTCCCCTTTGGAAGTGGATTAAAGGCCTGAGACATGGCGGGCCCAGCCCTTTCCAGCCTTCTGACCCTCTTTCCTTTTGCCCCGGACCTGCTTGCTGCCCCTGCGCCTCTAGGGCGCGTGACCTTCAGGTCACCTGCCCCCTGCTTCCTGCCCTGCGTGCTCCTCTGTGTGGCTGGCTCCGGGTACTTGCTAAGAATCCAGATTTCCCTCTCTCTCTTAGATAGGGCCCTCATGCTCCTATGCATTTCTCTCACTGAATAAAAAGCTTAAAACTTATCATGCTGCCTCGTTTACCTGTGCCAGTATTCAGAATTCTTCTCTGAATATTAGGCAAGAACCCCCAGTGCTAATTAATTTTCCAAATTTATTAATAAGTACATGGTAATATAATTGGCACCTCACACTCCAATATTATTGTGACCTCCTACTAGAAGAACAAGCCACTGGGTCTCGCTTTAGACCTGCTACCAAATGTACATGGCCTTGTTGAACTTGCTTTATTTTTATCATTCTATTTGGAGTAGGAACTTGAGCAAAACTGAGTCAGTAGCTCATGGTATGTCCCTATACAATGCTAGGTCTGCCGAAGGACACAGGAGCTGACACAGGGTGAAATGAACTTTGAACGCGATCCTCGCTACAGAAACTTTATCATGATTCAGAGAAGTAAAGCGTTTGGCTTAGGAACTTGGACTTCTTAACATGCCTTCTATGTAAGAACAAATATGAAATTCACCACATCTTTTCTGGCCATTAATTGACTTCATTCCTGTCCTCAGGTACCGTGTCTGGGAAAGTTAGACGAGCAGGGTGGATGCCAGCACTCTGCAAGCCCCGTGAGCTGGTGAAAACGCATGACGCGAAATCAGGACCAAGAATTGCTGGGAAAATTAACAGGATCAGAATAAGAAAGACACACTGATCATATCCACAAGCAGTTAATTTTTATTAGTTATTTGAGAGTCAGAGAGAGAGGCAAATACATTTATAGAGCGAGTTCCCATCTGCTGGTTCATTCCTCAAATGCTCTCCACCCCCACCCCAAGCAATGTGTCAGCGCACTGACAGAAGGGGCTGCTGTGGCTTGGTAAACGTGGAGAAGCGGGTAGGGATCACCCCATGGAGTGAAAGTTCCAGCTGACCCTAGTGCTGGCCATGAAAGCTTTCTCAAAACTTTTAGGTAGTGGGACCAGCACTGTGGCATGGTGGGTGGAGCCGCCGCCTGCTGTGCCAGCATCCCATATGGAAGCCAGTTCAGGTCCCGGCTGCTGCATTTCTGATCCGGCTCCCTGCTATGGCCTGGGAAAGCAGTAGAAGATGGCCCAAGTCCTTGGGCCCCTGCCACCCATGTGGGAGACCAGAAGAAGCTCCTGGCTCCTGGCTTCGGATCAGCCCAGCTCTGGCTGTTGCAGATATTTGGAGAGTGAACCAGTGGATGGAAGACTTCTCTCTTTCTCTGCCTTTCAAATAAATAAATCATTTTTTAAAAAAATGCAAAAGCCATAAAAAAAACCCTCAGCTATTTACTAGTTTATTTATAGCACTCGTATGATTTGTCCCTTCTAGGACCTGAAACTGGCTCCCCTTGTGCAGCATCGCCATCTGCTGTTGGAAGTGACAGGCGCAGCTTCCCACAGCCTGGGCTACCAGCAGGCAGTTAATAAACAAGGTCCCAGCACGAGGGAACCTCAGCACTCCAGGGGGCAGATAAGTGGCACCCGATGCGGGCGGGCCCCAGGGCGCACGCGCAGCAACACCTCGCTGAGCTCGGAGCCGCGTGGGGCCTGAGTTGGGCCTAGGCGTTGTTTCCTCGCGTCTGTGGGAGAAGAACACGCCCGTCAGCCTTTGTCCCGGGGCAGCAGGGTGGAGGGCGGGAGCCGCGCGGGTGGCGCTTCCTCCTCAGGCCGTGTGTGGCCGCTGCCGGGTTGTTTCTTGTTTTGTATTTCCTCTCTGGAAGTTGTGAGCAGATGGTCTTGCAAAGAAATAAACTACACACAAATAGAAAGCTCCCTTCCCCCGCCAAGAAATGGCACACTGCACCCCATACATACCGGGAGCCTCAAAATAGCTGTGGGAAATGAAAGGCTAGTTCTTACAGAGAAAACAACAAAAACAGCTCCACGCATGTGAGGGGCTTCCAAGGCTGACAGGGTCGGTGGCGGGTTAAGTGCCGGAGGCATCCCATGTAGGCGCCAGTTGGAGTCCTGGCTGCTCCACTTCCAATCTTAGTGTATGTGCTATGGAAGCAAGCATTGCTCCACTTCCGATCCAGCTCCCTGCTGATGGCCTGGGAAAGCAGCCAGGATGGCTCAAGTGCTTGGGCCCCTGTGCCCACGTGGGAGACCCAGACCTGGAAGAAGCCCCTGCTCCTGGCTTCAAATCAGCCCAGTTCCAGCCAATGTGGCCATTGGAAGAGTGAACCAGTGGATGGAAGCCCTCTCTCTCTCTCTCTCTCTCTCTCTCTCTCTCAAACTGTGCCTTTCAAAATACATAAATTTTTTTTAAAAAAAGCATGGATTTCAGGGATATTTTTAAACCAAAATAAACTCATCTGTTAGTTCCATTTTTTTTTTCCCATGAGCCTTTTGAAGTCCTGCTGTGGTTTGGAAATTAGTTTGTGTCCTCAAAGGCTCCTGTTAAAGGCTTGCTTCCCACAGCCTTGTGATAATGGTTAATGATTCCCATTAATGGTTAATGGATTAAAGATGGAAACAATCCGAGTACCCCTCTGAAGGTGAGGCCTTTGGGGAGTGATTTGATTGGTTTAGGTTGTTTGGTCATGGGGCGGAGCTCCTGTGATTGGCTTGCAGTGGCTTCACAAGGACAGACTCATGGCTCCCAGTGCCTCTGCTTGCCTGCGACCTTTATGTTGCCAATCACCAAACAATGGGGTTGCTGGATCTTGGGCTGTGAACCTCAGAAACCATGAACCAAAATGAACCTCCTTGGGGCCAGCACTGTCGCATAGCGGGTAAAGCCCCCGCCTGCCGTGCCAGCATCCCATATGGCTACTGGCACTAGCCCCGGCTGCTCCACTTCCGATCCAGCTTTCTGCTATGGCCTGGGAAAGCAACAGAAGATGGCCCAAGTCCGCGGGCCCCTGCACCCATGTGGGAGACCTGGAAGAAGCTCCTGGCTCCTGGCTTCCGATCAGTTCAGCTCTGGGCATTGTGGCCATTTGGGAAGTGAACCAGCTGATGGAAAACCTCTTTCTTTCTGTCTCTACCTCTTTCTGTAACTCTTTCAAATAAAATAAATCTTTTTAAAAAACTGTTGTATCTGAGCGAGTGTAAACAAAGGAGCACCACACATTGATAAAAATTGATGGTCCTTTATTGCCGGTGGTGGAGAGTGGGCGCATGCCCTAAAGAACACTTGACCCTGAAGTCCAAAGCAACAGGGTTTATAAAGGCAAAAACTGCAAAATTGGGAGGGGAATACATGGTTGCTAGGATCAGGGGGAATACAGGTTACTGGGGTCAAGCTGACCTAAAACCTATGCGAAACTAGTATCAATTATAATCTTGGGGCCAGCGCCGCGGCTCACTAAGCTAATCTTCCGCCTTGCGGCACCGGCACACCAGGTTCTAGTCCCAGTCGGGGCGCTGGATTCTGTCCCGGTTGCCCCTCTTCCAGGCCAGCTGTGGCCAGGGAGTGCAGTGGAGGATGGCCCAAGTGCTTGGGCCCTGCACCCCATGGGAGACCAGGAGAAGCACCTGGCTCCTGGCTTCGGATCAGCCTGGTGCGCTGGCAGCAGTGCACTGGCCGTGGTGGCCATTGGAGGGTGAACCAACGGCAAAGGAAGATTTTTCTCTCTGTCTCTCTCTCTCACTGTCCACTCTGCCTGTCAAAAAAAAAAAATTATAATCTTGACAATACCAGTATATTCTTTTTTTTTTTTTTTTTTTTTTTTGACAGGCAGAGTGGACAGTGAGAGAGAGAGAGAGACAGAGAGAAAGGTCTTCCTTTTGCCGTTGATTCACCCTCCAATGGCCGCCGCGGCCGGCGCATTGCGGCCGGCGCACCGCGCTGATCCAAAGCCAGGAGCCAGGTGCTTCTCCTGGTCTCCCATGGGGTGCAGGGCCCAAGCACTTGGGCCATCCTCCACTGCACTCCCTGGCCACAGCAGAGAGCTGGCCTAATACCAGTATATTCTTAACAATTCCAATTATAATCTTGACATTAATCCAGGTATTGGTTTTAATCATATGTAGGACATAGACAAATTGGTTTTTTTTGACAGGCAAAGTGGACAGTGAGAGAGAGAGAGAGAGAGAGACAGAGAGAAAGGTCTTCCTTTGCCGTTGGTTCACCCTCCAATGGCCGCTGTGGCCAGCGCACCGCGCTGATCCAAAGCCAGGAGCCAGGTGCTTCTCCTGGTCTCCCACGTGGGTGCAGGGCCCAAGCACGTGGGCCATCCTCCACTGCACTCCAGGCCACAGCAGAGAGCTGGCCTGGAAGAAGGGCAACCGGGACAGAATCTGGCACTCCAACAGGGACTAGAACCCGGTGTGCCAGCACTGCAGGCGGAGGCTTAGCCTATTGAGCCATGGTGCCAGCCTAGGACATAGACAAATTACATTTTTATCATTAGCACAGGTGCAGCCTATCCACTTCCAAGCTTGAACAATCGTGGTAGGGGGTTTCTATGCTCTGCCAAGTGTGATGTAGTAGACTGCTATTGTTCTACTGTTTTAGATCATAGTTTCAGATCAGAGTCTCATGGTGTGTGTGCGGGGCGGGGGCACCTTCCCAGAATGGAGTCTCAGGTTCTCCAAAATGGAGTCCCTGGTGTCAAGGTGTCACTTCAAAGAGAAGTCAATATTTAAAAAAAAAAAAAAAAGAAATCCGAGATTATTTTACGTACATCATTTTTTCCTGCCACCCAGAGTTACCTTTGCTTTTGTTTTAATCTAAAAAGCAAGCTTTGGGGTCCAGCACTGTGATGCAGTGGGCTAAGCCAACACCTACAACTCTGGCATCCCATATTGGGGCACTGCCGGCTGCTCTGCTTCCCATCCAGCTCCCTGCTGATGTGCCTAGGAAAACAGTGAGTGATGGCACAACTGGTTGGGTCCCTGCCACCCATATGGGAGACCTGGATGGAGTTCCAGGCTCCTAGCTTCAGCCTGACCCAGCCCTGGCTGCTGTAGGCATTTGGGGAGTGAGAGAATGGAAGATCATCTCTCTCTCTCTCTCTCTCTCTCTCTCTCTCCATCCCTCTCTCTCTGTGACTCTAAATTTCCAAAATTAATTAATTAAAAAAAAAAGAGATGGGGGGACCTTGTTGGAGATGATCAGATCTTGGAGGCATCGCTCTCAGAAGGGGTTAATGCTCGTCTCACAGCGAGGGTTAGTACTCTCTGGAGCAAGTCTCCCTGCAGGCGTGGCCCCTCCACATGCTGTGAGGCTCTCACTAGAATGAGCAGGAATTCCTGAACAGAGAGATTTTCCTTTCTTTTTTTCTTTAAGATTTATTCATTTATTTGAAAATCAGAGTTACACAGAGAGAGAGAGGAGAGCAGAGAGAGACAGGAGAGGTCTTCCATCCGCTGGTTCACTCCCCAGTTGGCTGTAACTGCTTGAGCTGGGTCAATCCGAAGCCAGGAGCCAGGAGCTTCCTCTGAGTCTCCACATGGGTGCAGGGGCCCAAGAACTTGGGCCATCCTCAATTGGTTGCCCAGGCCATTAGCAGAAAACTAGATCTGAAGAGGAGCAGCTGGGACATGAATAGGCACCCATATGGGATGCCTGCACCTCAGGCCACAGCGTTAACCCGCTGCGCAACAGCGCCAGCCCCAGAGAGCTAATTTTCTTTCTTTTTTTTTTTTTTCCAGAATTAAATTTTATTTCACATTGATAGAAACTGTGGAAAACATTTACATTTTCCCACATTACGGCACAACATTTCAACGGAATATTTCTTGCCATAAATAAGATTTTGCTGACTTATATAACTGAAACAACAGTTTGTGTTCTTTAAGGTAAAGCAAAATTACTCAGTAAATGATTGTTTAAAATTTTTAAATCCAGACATAAACATATGGCTTCATTATTAATATCCTATATACTCACTAGGCTAATCATCCGCCTTGCGGCGCCAGCACACCGGGTTCTAGTCCCGGTCGGGGCTCCGGATTCTGTCCCGATTGCCCCTCTTCCAGGCCAGCCTCTGCTGTGGCCAGGGAGTGCAGTGGAGGATGGCCCAAGTGCTTGGGCCCTGCACCCCATGGGAGACCAGGAAAAGCACCTGGCTCCTGCCATCGGCCGTGCGGTGCGCCGGCCGCAGCACGCCAGCCGCGGCGGCCATTGGAGGGTGAACCAACGGCAAAGGAAGACCTTTTTCTCTGTCTCTCTCTCTCACTGTCCACTCTGCCTGTCAAAAAAAAAAAATCCTATATAGTCCATTACTAAATTATTTTAATTACCAATTAGCACCCATTTATAAAGATGCATTCTTTTTTTTTATTTTTATTTTTTTGACAGGCAGAGTGGACAGTGAGAGAGAGAGACAGAGAGAAAGGTCTTCCTTTGCCGTTGGTTCACCCCCCAATGGCCGCTGCAGCCAGTGCACCACACTGATCCAAAGGCAGGAGCCAGGTGCTTCTCCTGGTCTCCCATGGGGTGCAGGGCCCAAGCACTTGGGCCATCCTCCCAGGCCATAGTAGAGAGCTGGCCGGAAGAGGGGCAACTGGGACAGAATCTGGCGCACAGACCGGGACTAGAACCCCGTGTGCCGGTGCCACAGGCAGAGGATTAGCCTAGTGAGCTGTGGTGCCGGCCTATAAAGATTCATTCTTAACATTGTTTGGTCAGTTGAAATACAGCAGAAAAATTAACACAGTTCAGAAATATCAAGCATTCATTTTTGCTACATATTAAATTGTGTGGTCAATATACCATAGTATATGGTTCTGATTAATGTTTATTACTCATAAACTTGTTTTCAATATTTTTTTCAGTAATCTGGAAATTTTGACTATTTAAAATCAAATGATTGGTGTTTTTATGTTGGCACAGAAAACTAATCATTAAAAATCATTCGACTAAATGAAAACTTAAAATAAGTTCATTGACAGAAATAAAACAACTTTTTCTAATGGACTGCTCGTTTCCTACAGTAGCTGGTTTAAAACAAATGTACAGAAAACAAACTATGCTACCAGGAGATGAAATAATTTCAGAAATTAGTTTTTAAGATTGTTCTTAACTATTTCAGAAAATACTACAATATGACCTAATTATTCTTTCACTTACATACAGAAAAATAAAAACACAGAATGATTTGTTACCTGGATTGAAGACTGTATTCTAATCACTGACCAGGTCTAAGTTTACACTAATGTACAGTTGTTTGAAATAAGTTATACAGAAAGTTTTATGTAATGGTTGTTTTCTTTTAAAGTGTAAATAGATTTTCAATACCATAGGTCTGTGACTCAGAATTTCAAATTACAGAATTATTGACAGTAGATTCTATGGCAGGAAAGCAGTATTTGGTCTGCTATAAAGGAAAATCAAGAAAGAACACTTTTTTTCTTGAGGGGAGAAAAGAATATTAAACAGAAAGGACATCAGGGAAAAGTCTGGTCCCCAAAATAAAAGGGCCATATTTGAAGAGAACAATATTACTCTTTACTGACACTTAAAAGCATTATTCCTATTACTGGGAATAATGTAATACCTTCTCCTTCTTAGGTATTACAATCATTACATATGAGCGCATATATAAAAATATCAGACAGTGGATGGTGACTTAGGAATAAATCCACAGACTAAGTCACAGCATGCAAAAATCTTATATCTTAACTGCTCATTCATATCTGCATAAATTTTCCTTAAGCATACTGTTAATTTTCAAATCATGTAATAAAAAATCTGACTGAAGTGTTTTATTATTTTACTAAGTTACAGTTAAGAAAAAGAAGCTAGCTGCTTCACCTATATTAATACCAGCATATTGTGGATCACATTTTACAAATACACGTATAGAAACTGAAATATCATATATTTCCTATGAGGAGACATTATTTAGTCAGTGTCATTGGCGTGTAATTGCAAAACATTTTAACACTTGCAAACATTAGAAGTTTCAAGACTGGGCACAGGGAAAAGTTTATGCTCTACGACAATGATGCTGGTGTACTTCTACACAAGGTCTCTTAATGACGTCAATCAATTGGAGGTAGGAGTTTATCAGTGAATCACTTGACATCCATCATTTCCTGCTGACATGAACTGTGCATCCTGCCTTCATAGGTCTTAAAGGTTACATTGGCTGGATTTACCAATGTTTTAGTTTTTCCACAGGAAGAGAAGCAAACATTAGTGGAACTAAAGGGTCACAATCTCCATGGCACTGGAGAAGAGAGATCTCTCTGTTAGCACCAGAAAGGAAGCCAGTGACTGAGTGCAGTGACACCTGCCAGTTTCTGCTGTGTGGTAAGAGCAGTATATAAAGATAAAGCTCCTCCCTGAGAAAATCCTCCCAAAATAATTCTGTCAGAAGGAATGCCATTCTTCACCTCTTGATCTATCAAAGCCTTTACGTTTTCTGCTGCCTGTTTAATTCCAGGTTCATCCTCCTGTGAATCTGGTGAAAGTCCAATAATATCAAACCAAGAAGGCATAGCCATGTTCATATTTAATGTAACGGGCACATGTGGGCAGCTATATCTGATATGTGAACTTCTGATACCTGCAAAAGCTTCTGCCCATCCATGCCCAGTATCTCCCAATCCATGAAGGAAAACTGCCGCGGCGGTGGCCTTGCGGGCGGCGGGCACGATGGCGGGCAGCGGAGCAGACATGGTGTTACCGCACAAACAGGGACTCGGCCGACAGCGCGTTGGAAGCGGAAGGGAGAAAGAGCGCCCGGCCACGGCCCCAGGGCGTGTAGGTCGTGAGTCCCGGCCCGCCCCACCGGGCGCACGCGCGCCAAGCGCAGCGCCTCCTAATTTTCTTTGTAAATTGTCCAGCTTCAGTTATTTCGTTAGGGCAACACAAAATAGATTAGGGCAGTGGTCAAAGATAAAAGAAAGAGCCAGTAAAACTATACTTTTCAAAGTTAGGAGGCCTAGCACATGATGCAAACCCCAAATCCCTTGCGTTAGTTGTATGAATTAGGCAATGGCTAGTGGCAAAAGCTTCCAGACTAAGTTCTAAGAAACAAAGAATTCAGGCCGAGACAAGGAATCACACAGGTAAGCCTGTATTTAGAAGCAATCACTCTTTGTAGCAAAGGAGAAAAAGATTTAATTGAGAACTCCAGGGTCTGGTGTTTTGGCACAGCAGGGTAAGTGGCTGCCTGCGATGCTGGCATCCCATGTGATAGCTGGTTCCAGTCCCAGTGGCTCCACGTCTGATCCAGCTCCCTGATAATGCACCGGGGAAAGCAGCAGCAGACGGCACAAGTGCTCCACATGGGAGACCCGGATGGAGTTCCAGGCTCTTGGCTTTGGTCTGGCCTGGCACTGGCTGTTGCCAAGTAAACCAGCGAATGGAAATCTCTCCTTCTCTGTAACTCTGCCTTTCAAACTAAAAATAAATAAATAAATAACTCCAAACCTCCCTATCCAGAGTTGGAATAAAAAAAAATTTCACACACAAAATCATAGAATCTGAGACCAATTCCTTGAAACTTGGCCTGATGTCTTCTCTACTACAGACCTCTGCAAATAAGTGGTTTGGATATATCTTTTTGAAAAGTGATTAATTAAAAGAAAGATCCAACAGAATAGCTCTAATTAACGATATTACAAGAAAGTGAAGAAAAGGAGAGAAAAATATATGGCAGGTGACAAACTATAGCCAGATTAAAAAACAAAGGTTAGAACAGATAAAATTGGGCCAGCGCCATGGCTCACTAGGCTAATTCTCTGCCTTGCAGCGCCGGCACACCGGGTTCTAGTCCCAGTCGGGGCGCCGGATTCTGTCCCAGTTGCCCCTCTTCCAGGCCAGCTCTCTGCTGTGGCCCGGGAGTGCAGTGGAGGATGGCCCAAGTGCTTGGGCCCTGCACCCCATGGGAGACCAGGAGAAGCACCTGGCTCCTGGCTTCGGATCAGCCCGGTGCGCTGGCAGCAGCACACCGGCCGTGGTGGCCATTGGAGGGTGAACCAATGGCAAAGGAAGACCTTTCTCTCTGTTTCTCTCTCTCACTGTCCACTCTGCCTGTCAAAAAAATTAAAAAATTAAAAAAATAAAAATAAACAGATAAAATTTCCACCCTAACACTTAAAGCTAACAGAAACACCTACAAATAAAGCAGTGCCCACAAGAGCAAAAGAACAAGGAAGAAATACAGCAGTTGGGTTGAGAACTAGCAAACAGGATGAGATAAAACATCATCTCCCCGAACTCAGGAAAGAAGTGGAAAAAAAAAATTCGTGGGCCTGGCGCTGTGGCATAGTAGGTGAAGCCTCTGCCTATAGTGCCAGCATCCCATATAGGTGCCAGTTTAAGTCCCAGCTGCTCCACTTCCTATCCAGCTCCCTGCTGATAACCTGAGAAAGCCGTAGAAGATGGTGCAAGTCCTTGGGTCCCTGCACCTACATGGGAGACCCAGAAGAAACTCCTGGCTCCTGGCTTTGGATCAGTCCAGCTACAACCATTGCAGCCACTTGGGGAGTGAACCAGTGGATGGAAGACCTCTCTCTGTCTCTCCCTCTCCCTGTCTGTAACTCTGCCTCTCAAATAAATAAATAAATAAATAAATCTTAAAAAAAGAAAAAAAAAAAAAAAAGCAAAGGTCTTCCATCTGTTCACTCTGCAAATTCCCGCAACACCTGGGGCTGAGCCAGGCTGAAGCCAGGAGCTAGGAACCTCATTCAGGTCTCCCACAAGGGAGTCATTAGTACTACCTCCCAGGGTGCACATTAGCAAGAAGCTGGGTCAGAAGTGAAGGCGAGACTTGAATTAGCTCTCTGATGTGGAATGCATACCTTAACTGCTCCAAAGTTGTTTTATCGCTAGAAAAATCAATGGGAGGCGGCACTGTGACATGGTGGGCAGCGCCGGTATCCTATATGGGCGCTGGTTTGAGTCTCAGCTGCTCCTCTTCTAGTCCAACTCCCTGCTGATGGCCTGGGAAAGCAGTGCAGGATGGCCCAAGTGCTTTGGCCCCTGCACCTATGTGGGAGACCTAGAAGAAGTTCCTGACTACCGGCTTCGAATTGGTCCAGCTCCAGCCATTGCGGCCATTTGGGGAGGGAACCAGTGGATGGAGGACCTCTCTCTCTGTCTCTCCCTCTCTATATCTATACCTCTGCCTCTCAAATAAATAAATAAATAAATCTTTAAAAAAAAAAAAAAAAGAAAAGAAAAATCAATGAATCACCACCATGTTAACAGTCTAACGGAAGAAAAGCACAAGATTAGCTCTTTAGTCTGGAAAAACATCTGAAAAAATTCAAAACACATTAGTGATTTAAAAAAACTCTCAGTGAATTAGGAACTGAAAGAAATTCCTCAATTTGATAAAGGTCATCTACCAAAAAAAAAAAAAAACAAACAAACAAACAAAAAACAACAACAACAAAAAACCTACAACCACAACCTCATGTAATGGTGAAATAGAGACTAACTTTCCTCTAAGATTAACACCAAGGTAAGAGGCTGGTGTTGCCAAGGCATGTTAAGCCACCACCTGTGACCCTGGTATCCTCTATGGGCACTGGTTCAAATCCCAGCTGCACCACTTCCAATCCAGCTCACTGTTAATGCATCTGGGAAAGCAGCAGAAGAAGGCCCAAGTGCTTGGGCCCCTGCCACTCCTGTGGGAGACCTGGATACAGTTCCAGGCTCCTGGCTTCAGCTTGGCCCAGTCCTGGCTGTTGGGGCCATTTAGGGAGAGAATCAACAGATGGAAGACCTCTCTCTCAGTCTTTCCCTTTCTATCTATAACTCCCTTTCAAATAAATAAGTAAATCTTAAAAAAAGAAAACACCAAAATATTCACAATAGCATGGTCTATCATAATAAAAAATTGGAAACATTCCAAATATCAACAGCAGAAAAGATATACATTACAATGTGTTTACATAATAGGATATCACATAGCAATGAAAATGAAATGAAAATTTTTCAATATTTTTAAAAGATTCTATTTATTTAAAAGGCAGATAGAGGGAAAAGACACAAAGAAAGAGACCATCCACCAGCTGGTTCACATCCCCCGTGGTCACAATGGCCAAGGCTGGAGCCAAAAACTCCATCTGGGTGTCCCACTTGGATGACAGGGGCCCAAGTACTTGATCCATCTTCCATTGCTTTCCCAAGCACATTAGCAGGGAACTGGATAGGAAGAAGAGAAGCCAGAACTCAAGATGGCACTCAGATATGGGATGCTGGTACCACAGGAAGCAGCTTAGCCTGCTGAACCACAACGCCGGCCCCAACCTTTCACAATATAGAATAAGCACACGGTACTTCATTATTCCATCTATACAAGGTTCAAAATTGGCAAACCCAAAAACTGTGTTTAGGAATGCATTCTTGGATACTACAACTATGCCCAAGAGGGGCCAACCCTGTGGCTCAGAGGGCGTCCCATATTGGTGCTGGTTCAAGTCCTGGCTGCTTCACTTCAGATCCAGATCCCTGCTAATGAGCCTGGGACAGCAGTAGAAGATGGCCTAAGTCCTTGGCTGCTGTACCCACGTGGGAGATAAGGAAGAAGCTCCTGGCTCCTGACTTCAGCCGTTGTGGTCATCTGGGGGGTGAACCAGCAGATGTCTTTCTCTGCTCTCCTCTCTCTGTAAATCTTCCTTTCAAGTAGATAAGTAAATCTAAACAAACAACAAACAAACAAACTATGACCAGTAAGGACTGACAGTCACTGGGCTAGAACATGAAGAGAGCTTCCCGCCTGACAAAATTCTTGACCTAAGCAGTGGTGAGGCGAGTATTCACACTATTGGCTCACTGAACATATTGTCTTGTTCACTTTTCTGTGTCATATTTCACAATTAGATCATGTTTAAGGGAAGCCGTAGTTCACAGCAATCTTCCTGAAGAGAAAGAAGACTTGAATCCACATATTAGAATTGGATTCCAGGAGGCTGGTGCTACGGTGCAGCGGGTTAATGCCCTGGCCTGAAGCGCCGGCATCCCATATGGTGCCGATTCTAGTCCCGGCTGCTCCACTTCAGATTCAGCTCTCTGCTGTGGCCTGGGAAGGCAGTGGAAGATGGCCCAAGTCCTTGGGCCCCTACACTCGCATGGGAGACCTGGAGGAAGCTCCTGACTCCTGGCTTTGGATCCACGCAGCTCCGGCCATTGCAGCCAACTGAGGAGTGAACCAGCGGATGAAAGACCTCTCCCTCTGTCTGTAACTCTTTTTTTTTTTTTTTTTTTTTGACAGGCAGAGTGGACAGTGAGAGAGACAGAGAGAAAGGTCTCCCTTGCCGTTGGTTCACCCTCCAATGGCCGCCGCGGCTGGCGTGCTGTGGCCAGCGCACCGCGCAGCCGATGGCAGAAGCCAGGTGCTTCTCCTGGTCTCCCATGGGGTGCAGGGCCCAAGCACCTGGGCCATCCTCCACTGCACTCCCGGGCCACAGCAGAGAGTTGGCCTGGAAGAGGGGCAACTGGGACTAAATCCGGCGCCCCGACTGGGACTAGAACCCGGTGTGCCGGTGCCGCAAGGTGGAGGATTAGCCTAGTGATCTGTGGCGCCAGCCCTGTAACTCTGTATTTCAAATAAATAAAATAAGTCTTTAAAAAAAAGAAATCATAGCATCCATGTATACAGAAATATCCAGTAAGAAGGCCTGGC